>NC_087204.1:18581287-18602619 GCF_015104395.2 Macrobrachium nipponense | reverse complement strand
CAAATTTGCCATAATGGGCGTCACAGAATTTCCATTTGTCCTCCCATTGTCCCATTGCCACCCAATCTAATCACTTTGCCAAAGCAATGGTGAATTCAATAAGCGTTGTTCCTCATACAAAGCGATGTGCAAACGATTGCATAAATGTATAAATGTATTATGAAAAAATGATGAGACAGATCTTCCGGAATTGAAGGAGGGGGAAAGCCGTTCGCTGTTGCTATTGCTGGAATTTGATAATATTATTACGACTAAAACTAATACAGTATTATTATTACCATATCGGCAGTGCAGTATGTATGCTTTCCAGTACTCTCTCTCTCTCTCTCTCTCTCTCTCTCTCTCTCTCTCTCTCTCCGAATTATTAATGGATGAATGTATAAGTGAAATCCTACGAGGAATTTCCGGAAAACAAAACAGGGTGAGAGCCAACCCCCAGCTTAATCGAGGTGCTCGCTAAAATCTATGGTCAAACAGCACGTTGTTTCATCAACAAAAATTAGAATTAATACGCTATATTTTATTAGAAAAAAATTTTCTGTCATGTTTATCATGCACAATATTTATTTTTTTTACATATTCATTCTAATATATAAATTATATATATCCTATCCTAAAATTCCTGTATCTTTAACTCTACACGTAAACTCCTTTTTCAGATCTTTTTTATGCTCTTCAATAGAGCTTCCCTACCACCACCCTTCCCCCCAATAAGAACAAAAACAACAAAGTAGTTTGTAGGCTTACTCCCCGAGTAAAATAGAATTAAAATAATATTAGCCCCATTAGCCACGGATACTTTACTAACATAATTAACAGTAGTTGCATAAATATATACTCACTGATATACTGATAGACTCGTACATAAGAAACCCACAGAGTATTTAAGACTGAAACTTGCTAATATTTACTTTTGAACCTTATAAAGCAAATTATCTACCTTTATATAGCTTTTAAAGGTTTTCTGGACACGAAGAATCTTGCCTAACTTGTTATGAACGAAATAATAGCAGGTAAGACTTTGAGACGTCCCTTTTCAATATGCAAATTTAAGTTGCGTTTCTATTTACCACATTTCCAGATCTGAAAAGGACGATCTTCCCCTCTGTAGTAGTAGTCCAACAATTTTAATATTTTCCTATTATTGTTTTTGATTGTTTGCTGTTTCCTTGAGAATTCTGGTTGGATATATACGCTTTGTTCTAGACAAAAATACGCTCAGAAC
The DNA here is from genome assembly GCF_015104395.2 of Macrobrachium nipponense. Taxonomy (NCBI): domain Eukaryota; kingdom Metazoa; phylum Arthropoda; class Malacostraca; order Decapoda; family Palaemonidae; genus Macrobrachium; species Macrobrachium nipponense. The sequence goes on along the minus strand of NC_087204.1, from coordinate 18,601,394 downwards.
ACATATGGATTAGTTAAAAATATCCACAACTTACAATCTATGGCGACCTCGTAACCGACATGATTTTTACGTCAAATGCATTGTAGAGAGGTAAGCTTTGAGAAAATTAAAAATAATAAAGATAAAAGATTAAAAATGAGACTAGTAACAATAAATGATAAAATATTAATAGAAATGAAAAATAAAATAATTAAAATAAAAATTTTAAAAAAGAAAAAAGAAAAACAATAAAAGAACAAGATAATGCCGACAACATAAAAATATATGCTATGGTTTAAAAATTATTTACGTAATAAGATTGAATAATAAATGTAGACAACATAAAAATATACGCTATGGTTCAAAGTTATAAAAAAATATGGTAGCTCAACTCAAATGTAAAATTTAAATCTGTCAACGTTGCATAATCCTGCTCGATCAATGGCATAACAACGCGACGAGCAACACCGTTTTATATCTGAGATTTTCTGAGATTTTCGGACGGGCCAGAAATAGCAAAGGGATCGAAACTGAGTTCTTGTTGCCGACTCTAATGAATTGGTGAGTTTTGCCTTCGCAAACAAACAAATGACTAATTGAAATGCTCGTCCTGGGGGATTCTGCAGAAAAACAAAAACGAAAAAATGTTGTTGCGTTTAAATAGAGAAGGAAAGAAATCTGGAAAAAGTGGTCGATGAGAAAGTTGTCCCTCAAGGATAGAAATGTGGAAAATTGGTCAAAGAGAAATACCTCTTCACCGACTTTCATTGCCATAGATGCGTAACTATTCTCTAAGAGATGTCCTTTTTTTGTTTTTCAAGTTAAAAAATGCCTGCTAAAGATTACGATCCATTATAATCATAATCTAGTTCTTTTCCTATTATGAGTTCGCCTGTACCCTTCAACAAATCAATAATAATAATAATAATAATAATAATAATAATAATAATAATAATAAAGCCCTCAACTGGAGCCTGCGCAAGAAACATCAGCTACCTTGCAGTAATAAGTGGTACGAGCACCAACCTGAAGGAGTGATAGAAAACGATCAGGCAAAGATCCTCTGGGATTATGGTATCAGAACGGATAGGGTGATACGTGCAAACAGACCAGACGTGACGTTGATTGACAAAGTCAAGAAGAAAGTATCACTCATTGATGTCGCAATACCAAGGGACACCAGAGTTGAAGAGAAAGAGAGAGAAAAAATGATAAGTATCAAGATCTGAAAATAGAAATAAGAAGGATATGGGATATGCCAGTGGAAATCGTACCCATAATCATAGGAGCACTAGGCACGATCCCAAGATCCCTGAAATGGAATCTAGAAAAACTAGACGCTGAAGTAGCTCCAGGACTCATGCAGAAGAGTGTGATCCTAGAAACGGCACACATAGTAAGAAAAGTGATGGACTGTTAAGGAGGCAGGATGCAACCCGGAACCCCACACTATAAATACCACCCAGTCGAATTGGAGGACTGTGATAGAGCAAAAAAAAAAAAAAAAAAATAAATAATAATAATAATAAAGAAATAAATTTTTGAAGAAAACCGTCTTTTAAACAAATTTCTGTTAAATAAAATGGCAGAATTTAGCGAATTAATCTTATATACTATCTTTTCTATTTTTCTTATTACTCGCTGAGCCAGAAAAGCAAGTAAGAAAAATAGAAAAAATAATATACAAGATTAACTCGCTAAATTCAGCCATTTTATTCAACAGAATAATAATAATAATAATAATAAAATAATAATAATAATAATAATAATAATAATAATAATAATAATAAAGCTCACGTGATGAGAGCGTCGATTATTATCATAGTAATGCGACACTCGACCTCATTTCACGGAAGTTTTAAAACAATATATTATTCTATTTTTCACAGCGAATGAAAATCATAAAGCTGACAAAAATATTTAGCATTTAACGTCTACCAGTTACTGGCCATCATACAAATTTTTCACCAGAATGACAAATGCTCTTAATTCCCAATGTAAGACAAAATTGTCAAAAGGCAAATGACCTCATTTTGAAATTCTGCTCCCATGAAAGCAAAATATTATAAACTCATCGAATTCAGAAAATTAAAATTTATTTAGGCAACCCTTTGTTTAGATACCGCAATTTTTCGATAACACTTTTTCCCAGCACCATGGGACGATATGATAACATTTAAAAAACGAATTTTTATTTGTTAGCATGTATTCGGGCAATTAGGTTAAACTAATTATTTATTTTTTCTTTGGGTTCGCGTTAATTTGGACTTCATATACTTCTTGCGCTGAATATGGTAAGTATTAATTTCTAGTGTTATATATATATATATATATATATATATATATATATATATATATATATATATATATATATATATATATATATATATATATACCAGGTTTGTTGTTATGGATAACGTCGAGCAGAAATTCCAACTTTACTCGTTTGTATAGATTGATAAATACCATATATACATACATTGCATACATTAACATTTCATACATTAATACATACATACTACATACACATACATACATCACTTTATAGATACAGAACTTATTAACGATTTTCTTTTATAGGACCCTTCATTAACATCCTGGCAAATGGATGAAAATGTCAGTCAACGAATTAACACAAAATAATGAAGTCTTTTGTTCGAAAAAGAAGAAAAAAAAAAAAGCGTCCACTTACGCAAATTTCCCCCGATAACTATTCGCTTGCAGAAATCGTCGTAGGATTGAATTCGGATTCATACATAAATTTCGAAAATAGACGAATGTCACAATAGCTTGGAGCCCTGAATGCAAGCTTCATTTTGCTATCGAACACCGAAAATATCATGCAGACTAACGAGCATGTCCTGATCTTTTTGAACAAGGTAATAATGTCCTTATCAATGTCCTGATCTTTTTGAACAAGGTAACAATGTCCTTATTAACCCCACGTTATGTGCAATTAACAGAGTTTTTTTTTATTTTATTTTATTTTTTTATTGCCATGACAATCGAGATTTAACTTCAGTTTTATGGCTCTGGACCTTCATTGGGTTCAACTGCAATTGTCATGTCTGGTTTCACTGCATCAGATGCAACGGCCAGAGTTCTTTGTTCCCGTTCAAACAAACAATAATAATAATAATAATTAATAATAATAATAATAACTAATTTAATAATAATAATAAGAATAACTAATAATAAACTAATCAATAAGTACCCATTTTCATGCCTATTGGGCAATTCTCATGGAGTCAAAAATTCTGTATCTATTGTTCTAATTACTCATTGGACGAGCGGGATACGTATTCGCCTATCAATTTGGTAGCCCGAGTTCGCTTGCCAATGAGGAATACATTTCTGGTGAGAGAAATTCAATCCTGGATATAATGTGGTTCGGATCCCCCACAATAAGCTGTGCGTCCGTTGCTGGGTAACCAGTGGTTTCTATTCCACATAAAAAAAATAATAATAAATAAGATAATCTTATTCTTCGGCCACTGAAATTCGTTTTCTATCTGGTAAAAAAAAAAAAAACATACTTTTGAGAAGTTTGGTTCCTTACAAAGCTGCCAAAGGTCATTTCCTTGAGCGTGTATAACCAAGGAGGATCTCTCTCTCTCTCTCTCTCTCTCCCCTCTCTCTCTCTCTCTCTCTCTCTCTCTCATCTCTCTCTCTCTTCCACCTTGCCTAACCTAGGCAAGCATATCGCCCACTGTAATCTCACAAGTATAGACTATTTAGCACGAGCAACCACCCTCCCCCCACCAAAAAAAAAAAAGGGTGCAATAATCAGTTCAGTAAATCGCACGAGGCAAAAACAGAAAAAATAGATATGTGAAATAATATATTCAGTAGATTGCCTTTAATTGCAAGGTATACTTGAAATGCAAACCTTTCATTGCAAAGTCTGGTGCAGAGTAGTTTTATCTGATTTTTTTTTCTAGAATGAATTCAAAGCGAACTGTGTTATTCGCTTGATATTTGTGATGGAGATTTTATTACGCTTTATTCACGCCCATTCCATTCGCCCACTGGTCACAGAACGCCCCCAACAATCGAAAAAAATACATCACAGATGCGTCGGCCCCATCCATCAGCCGAATCAGGGAAAGAGTCAACAGTTGGGCGCCGGTTGACAAAATTGGTATAATGTATTCAGAACTTCAATAATTGACTCTGGCGGGATGTTATCTCTCCGCTTAGGGGCACAGCGCTCAATTTAAACGAGGAACAATTCGGCTGCCCTGCCACAACCTCATCAGGGGACGCTCATGTTTTTGAAATAAATCACTTTTGAACTCGTATTCCCTTTCAATGTGGACGACTGACTGATGATGTCAACGAGAAAGTAATGTACATTGAATTATAACTGGCAAGCAGTGCGCAGTCGAGTTTTCTGTAAAGCGCATAATCAAGGCAACCGAAAATATGACCCGCTGACTGTGAAACTTTCAGCCACGGCCTGTCCCATAGCGTTGCCGAACGCACAATCATGGCTGACTTTAACCCTAAAGGAAATAAAAATTACTGAGGATAGATGACCCATGGCCTGTCCTATAGCGTTGCCAGACTGACTATCATAGGTAACTTAAACCTTAAAGAAATTAAAAACTATTGAGGCTAGATTACCACGGTCTGTCCTATAGTGTTGTTAGACCACGATCATGGCTAATTTAAACACTGAAATAAAAACTACTGAGGCTAGAGGGATGCAATTTCGCATGTTTGGTAACTGGGATGACTGAGTGGGTGACCAACACACCAATTTGCAGCCCTCTTAGCCCTCAGTAGTTTTGAAGATCTGAGGGGGCGGACAGACAAAGCTATCTTAATAGTTTTCTTTTACATAAAACTGAAATAGAAATTATAAGGAATTAAATACTGATTTCCGAGTAAAGATTCCATTTGCAAGATGGATAATTGAAAAACATGATTTTCTAGTATAAAACCCTTCTTTAGATTCTATGCTTTGTGGATAATGGACTCTTTGGTGAAATGGATAATTAAGCAATTAACAAAAAGGTAACACAAACCATTGTACAGAGATTAAAGCAGACCAGATAACATCTGCTTGTGTAACAAACATTACCGCTTAGCTATAAGGTTTATCAAACTCAAAGTAAAATGAACGCGAAATTTGAAACAGGAATCCTGTGGAGGTAACATAAAGCAGCTTTCGTCACGGAAGTAGCTTCCAAAAATAATATAAATAAATAAATAAACTAAATAAAAAATAAATAAATAAATACATAAATAAAAATCTTAGTTGATTAAACATCCAGATCTGGAGGGGAGCAAAATTTAATGGTTAACGGAACACCAAGAGGATCAGAAATTTTTCCGAAAACCTCATAAAATATTACTAATTACGATTCAAAATTTCATAGATGCGCTTTCGTTGGGTGTCTGACATAATACTTAAAAATGGTTTGCAGGCATTTATGCTAATTTGTTTTCTTAAATCGTTTTGTGAGCAAGCTTAGATAGTGTTTGAGTAATAACTGAGATCCGCCATTCTATGAACGTTGTTTATATAGCACGTACATATCCCTATAAAAAAAATGTCTAACAATGATAAAAAAAAATATATATCAGAATTTTCTTTTAAACTGAGAAATCGCAAAACAGCAATGATTGTAAAATGCTGAGTCGTTGAAGGACATCTTAGTAAAGACTAGTCGAATTGAATATAAAATTTAGGCCAAATGCCAAGCGCTGGGACCTATGAAATCATTCAGCACTGAAACGGAACCTGACAGCAAAAGGTTTGAAAGACGTCACAGGAGGAAAACCTAAATGCAGTTGCACTATGAAACAAGTTAGGAGAGGGTGGAAAGTAAGATGGATGAAAGGGAATATGAGAATCATTTATTATTAGGTATCAGAACTTTCTCGCAGCAGAATATACCAGGAGGCATCTGCCATGTGACACTTAGAAGGATCTAAAGTTATATTCAATTACATTCAATTAATTTCCCTGAAAATTCTTTAAGAATGGCAATATACGAAGAAGAAAGTCGAATTGTCCTACTTTTGCATTTTTGCGTTCGGTTGATAGCGAGTGAAACCAATTGTAAACGAAAATCTGATTTATGGAAACGCAATTAAACCAGCAACCAATTTTGCATGTGCAAAATTCAGAGTGAGTTTGAAAACCAGACGGGTAATTCACCAGATGATACCATTTTCCAAAAAAAACACGTGATTACAGTAGAGCGATATTAACCAACGCAATAATGCTTAATTCAATTACGTTCTCAAAAGGAATAATTATTAATTTTGGTCGTTGTTGTTCAAACAAAGCGTTAGTGTAAATAGTATACACATAGTAGATCAAAAAATAACTTTCTTGTGTTTATCACGTCTCGTACCCTCAGGTTTAATATAGGGTTTCGTAACGGGTACCCCAGGTTAAGAACCACTATACTTTAGCCCCATTGCTCACTGTGTGCTGTCCTCTTCCGCATCATATATCCTCCATATCGATCACTGCATGTCAGTCACAATCCCACCCAAATATAAGCGAAAAAAAATGAGGTACGGTTCGACACACCTCTCCAGATACCAGTCGACTTAAAGGGAATTCTGTTTGAACCAAGGGAATGCGCTGGAAAAAAAAAAAAAAAAAAAAAAACTCGCGATCTATCACCCACTCCATTTCCGTCCACCGAAGGAGAGAATTCAACGAGAATAAAGTTGCAAATGAACACTTCTGAATATTTATGGCCTGCGGATGGAATACACGTAATGGAAGAAGTGGAAGTTATTGTAGTGCTTATCACGAACGCACTGACGTCATGAAAGTATATGAAAGATACAGAACCTTTCACGAAAATACACGACAGGCAACATACACGTATAAAGGCAATGGTTTTAGCTTTGAAGGCAAAAACCAAATGAGTGCTTGAAAATTCATTATATAGAGCCGTACAGATTTAATACATTTATCGGTAAATTTAGAAAGTAATTTGCCAAATTTCTGCTTGCCATATATCCCTTGGTCATGAACATAGTTTGTTATGTAGAATGAGACCTGGATACCAGCGTCTGCTAATGCTGTTTTTTCTTGTCAAAAACCGATAATATCCCATCAACCAAGTATATAAAAGGTAAAGAATTTGAAACAGAAAATATGAAATAAACTGCATAATCATTTATTAACAAGGAAAAATTTGATAATTTTTTTTCGTACATTTATTAATAAGGAAAAGGTCGATTAAATTTTTTGTTTGGTGACTTTTGACAGACATATAATGTTTCAGGTCACGGCTAGCGCATTAGTGCCTCTCTAATTGAATCCATTGCTAATACCAGACACGTTAAAAAAAAAAAAAATCCTCGGTTCATGTGATCAAGAGTAATATTTACTCTTTCGCGTTTCATTGCCCTAATGATTGTCAGTAGATGTGACACCCAAGTTGATAAGGTCGCGCTAAAGTATATGCATGTATGTGTATATACTTTATACGTCATTATATAAGCGAATACCACAGGATCATGACAGGCAGAATAGTCAATACAAAGCGCTTTCGCCTTTATCGGGGCACTGCCGAGGCACGATAATGCCTCAATAAAGGCGAAAGCGCTTGGTATTGACTATCTGCTTATCATATTCCTGTGGTATTCTCTTATACTGTGTATATATATATATATATATATATATATATATATATATATATATATATATATATATATATATATATATATATATATATAATGGGATACAATCCACAATGAAGTAAAATCCTCTTGTAGTTTAAAATATATAAATCTTGTACACGGATTAAAGCTTTCGACCATCAACTGTGGTCTTGTTCACAAGACCACAGTTGATGGTCGAAAGCTTTAATCCTGTACAAGATATATATTTTAAATTTTAAACTACAAGAGGATTTTACTTCATTGTGGATTGTATCCCCATTTACTTAGAGGTGCGACATAGTACCTGGCTTCTGCATATATATATATATATATATATATATATATATATATATATATATTATACACATACTATTTATTATTCATTCATTTATTTGAACAATATAACAACGACACACCAAGCGAACATAGACGAAGTTGTGACAGAAGAAAAGAGGACATATTATAACCACCTTGAAAACGCTGCCACGTATAATCTTGAACCACTAGAAGTGGATACCAAAACTAAAATATAAATTAAGCCCAGGATCAGCTCTAGAGGTAACAACAATAGAGTCCTCTGACGAAAACCTCTGACGTCGAAATTGCATTGTCCTGTTGCAGAGTGAAAGGGGGCAACTGAAAGCGATAACTGGATCGAGGATTGATTCCCCAAGTTCGATAAAAACGAGAAAAGCCAACTTAGGGTGGTGTTTCTGGCCAGTCTCAGAACGCGAGCTAACAGGGGCTTGAAAAGGAGATAGAGAGAGAGGTTGATAACAATGGCAGTAATGTTAAATCTGTTTTCAGACAAAAGGTAATGCTGCTTAAGTCTATGGTTCCTGGAAGCCTTCAAAACCACAGGTAAGGGATTATCTCTTGATCTTCTTGGAACAGCTGAATGTAACGCCCTGAAGCGGCGAGTAATTGGTTTCGCGAGGAAGTGAATATTACATTTCTCACAGTATTTATTGATTAACAGCATTTATTGATTAACGGATTTTGCGAAGAAATCAAGATAATATTTCTCACATTATTTAATGATTAATGGGTTTCACGAAGAAATCTGGACCATCCTTCTCCCAGTATTTATTGATTAACAGGTTTCGCAAAGAAATCAAGATCATATTTCTCACAGTATTTATTGATTAACGGGTTTCGCGAATACCTGAAAATCATATTTCTCACAGTATTCATTGATTCACGGGTTTCGCGAAGAAATCATATTTCTCACAGTATTGACTGATTAATGAATCTAATAACAACAAAGACAGTCGTCATGGAATGGAATATAGTGTTTAGGTTAACGGCCAAGCACTGGGACTTATGAGGTCACTCAGAGCTGGAACGCAAATTAAGAGTAGGTAGGTTAGAAAGGTGTTAGCAAGATGGAAGAAAGATAATATCAATGGAAGTACAGTAAAAGGAATGACAGGTTGCAGCTAGGGACCGAAGGGATGCTGCAAAGAACCTTTAGTGATGCCTACAGTACACCACGTGAGGTGCACTGACGGCACTAACCCCTTAGGGGAACAGTCGTTTGAAGCTAATGGATTGCACGACTATTTTCACCAATATATCAACATTTATTTCAAAAGAAAAGGGTGCCACTCATCAACAACAACAATGACGAAAACTGCCATGAGATTAATCATATTTGCGCTGGAATATTGCTGCAATTAAACCCAAAGCGATTAGTTTTATGCCTCTGGAAAGAGGCTTGTATTCGAGGGTGAGCAAATGGGATGTTACTAGACCATTTCTAATGGAACCTTTTAGCCTTAAATAGAAACCACTTCGAATTTCGAGCACTTCTGGATTCTTCGTATTTGCGTATCTGAATAAGGTGAAGGATGGATAGGTGAATACATAGATATTTGAAAATTCATGGTGAGACTGCAGTGCAAACTCTTTTGAGTGATAACAGCAGATATACAACCTTTTTTAATTTATTATATTTGTTACTTTTTAGTGTTATTTTTTTAGTTTATCCACACTGAGAAGTGAACTGAACTGAATATGGAATTTAGGCCAAAGGCCAGGCATTAAAAAAAAGGAAATTTATAGTGGAAAGGTTTGAAAGGTGTAACAGGAGGAAAACCTCAAAGCAGTTGCACTATGAATCAATTGTTAGGAGTGGGTGGGAAATAAGATGGAAGAAATAGTATGAAAGGAGGTACAGTAAAAGGAACAATGGTTGCAACTTAGGCACAAACACACTACGAGAAATTTTTTTGAACTTTTATTACAACCATTTTATCGTTAAGCTTATCCCGATCAACATTGGCATTTTAGAAGCTTACCCCATTATCATTTTTTCGGTTTTATCAAGAATAATGAGGGAATGATGCCACACCCCAGTAACATTGTTTTCAGATGAAATGCTTCTCCATCGGCATCAGAGACGCAGAGTAAGATAAACGACCACATTAATACTGCGTCCAGGATTTCCTGGAAACATTCATTACGCCAGAACCCGACGCAAAGATCCGGTGTCAGTGGCAGATCTTATCCTGGAAAGCTGGAAAGTAAAGCCTTGAAGTCTTCACTCCTCGGCATTATTTCATTTCCATGTCTATCACCGTCAGCCTTTTTTTTTTTTTTTTTTTTTTTTTTTTTTTTTTTTGCAAGCATTTCTCCTTCCAAAGCGGTGGCGTAACTCAAAGGGGGGAGGCGGAGGGGAGGGTTTGTCACCCCCTGGGGGCACTATGGCATCTTTTGAGCAGGTCTGGTCTGACATAATACTAGATTTTCCCGCGTATTGAGTCTATCGGAAGCTTATCTGAGTTAAAACTAATCGAAAACTATCTAAGATCAAATATGAGTCATCTCAGGCTGTCAAACCTCGCGATTATTGTCAAATAGCACCTAAAACTGCTGATCACCGGATGGAAGAAGGAAGAGAGAGAACATGAAAGGAGGCACAGTAAAAGGAACGAAAGGGGTTGCAGCTAGAGGCCGAAGGGATGCTGCATGGCACCCTTAAGTAATGCCTACAGTACACCGCATGAAGTGCACTGACGGTACTAACCTCCCTCAAGGAGATGTTGTTGTTTGAGGAGGATTCGGGCGTATCGGCTCAATAAGTGGAATTTCATTTTCACCGGTTTAAAGACTTTTCTCTCTATCTCTCTCCCTTTCTTTCTCTCTTTGTACTCTTCCCCTTTCATACACATATAAACTTGTCTTTCGAATTGATGTATTATTGCTCTAGTCCTCCCACGGACCAAACCCACCCGGTGTTTTATGGCTGGCGAACCGAATGTCGTTAACAAGTCTGGTACATCTGTCAAACATCTTCCAAACGTATTTTATGGTTTTACTTCGTAACGACCTGATTCTTCTCTCTCTCTCTCTCTCTCTCTCTCTCTCTCTCTCTCTCTCTCTCTCTCGCTTTGAACCTCATTCTGCATTATTTTTAATCTAAACATAAATCACGTATTTAATTTATATGTGCATGCGCATGCAAGAATGCACATATGCAGTTAGAAGCAATCTGAGACGAGTATGTAAGCAGTCTGTGTTGTATATATATATATATATATTATATATATATATATAATATATATATATATATATATATATATATATATATATATAATAAACAACCAGCCAGTGAGCAAAACGACCTGTATGTTACATAAACTTCAATATTATATCGGAAGTTCAGAAGCCATATCTATTTATATGTTGTATTTTTATGATAGTTTTATTGAGAGAGAGAGAGATAGAGAGGAGAGAAAGAGAGAGAGAGAGAGAGAGAGAGAGAGAGAGAGAGAGAGAGTATAAGCGGATCCAGACTCTTTTCGTTGGATATAAAATTCACATAAGGAAACGAGGGAAAAAAAAACAAGCGATCGATCCGACCTCCAGCTTACTCTGGGACGCGTGCAAGATTTATCCCCTCACGCATAAGTTGTCAACATTATATTCCCAGCTTTTAACGTAAATCAACGGTCAAACAGAGTAATTGTTTCACCGACGGAAATTGAAATAAATACGCTATATCTTTTTATATAATGGTTCTGTAATATTTATAATACATATTATCTATTTGTTACATTTTCATTCTAATAAATAAGTAAAAAATATCTTATCCTAAAATTCCTGTATCTATAATTAAACCCAAAACTCGTTTTTCAGAGCTTTTTAAGCTCTTCCATAGACCTATCCTACCACCCAAACAAAAACAACAACAATAACAACAACAACAAAGCAACAAAGTGTTTATGGGCTTACTCCCCGAGTAAGCGAAAACTAAGCTTCCCAATTTATCTTTACGATTGGCTGCCGACATAAAAAAAAAATCTCACCTTTTTCTTGTGACTTTCTTAGCAACATACAGAAAGAATATATACCAAGCTAAGAGTTCTGAAATATATATCTACATACTTATCCATTCTATAGAGAAACCAGATACGCTCCAATAGGAACTGCTATGTCATCGCCAGCAAAAGACATTTTTTTTTCGTATTACTTACTACCTCGTAAATTCCAAGGCCGGTTGCGTCAGTAAGACGAGAAATATCCTAAACGGAAAACGTCGAAAGACGTCTGCTGAGTTCCAGGAAACTTGAGCCATAATAGTCAAAAGACCAGTGGGAACTAACTTACGGGAAGGGCTACGGTTGTGATAAAAGATATACAACTTTCAGAAAAGGCATAAGAAGTGTTGGTAGTCTGGAAGTCTCTCGTAGGAAGGGAATGTGATAGCGAATACTGTGCAAGTAGCAGCCTTTGCCGCATTGACAAGTTATGCAGTTTTTCATCAAGAAGGAATCTTACCTTTAGGCCACTTGCTACCTCTTATCCCGACCTGGGTCTTATGCAGTTTATACATAGAGAAACTTGTCTCACAACTATTTAAATTATATCCATGTATTTGCATTTTACCATCAAAAGCTTATGGTGAGAACGACCACATACATTATCTGTCTTAAGATTTAGAAGACGGCAATATGAATAGGGTGTTACCATTAGTGAAGCTAATATACAGTATACTTATAGACCTACGCCCAAGCAAAACAGAACCGAAACAGTAATATAGCTTCTTTTTATGCGGAATATAATTAAAACATCCATATACATGAATGTATTGCTATAGTATTTAGAATTCAAAAGGTCGGTAGTTCTAAGCCTTATTCCGCGGTAAAGTAGACAATGGCAGTTGACGTTTTCCTACGTTATTTTACTTACTGAACAAGAATTTAAAGTAATATTTATTCGGACGACTGTAATTAACCCCAAGGGAGACCAGTATTAAACACCGCGAAATACATTGGACGCCCCAATCCCTAGTGGATGTCGTATCCGCGGTTACGTTCCTTGCAGTCCGTGCGTAACTATTCTTTAGAATTACCATGCAAGAAACGTAACCGCAAATACGACATCCAATAGGGATTGGGGTTTGGGGCGTCCAATGTATTTTGCCGTGTTTAGAACTGGCCCCTGGGGGTTAATTACAATCGTCGAATAAATATTACTTTAAATTCTTGTTCAGTAAGTAAAATAACGTAGGAAAACGTCAACTGCCATTGTCTACTTTACCGCGGAATGAGGGCTTAGAATTACCAAAGGTCGTAATAAGATCATTCGCTTACGTCTGCTGTGATCGTTAGCTATCTCAGAAGTCACAAGAACTTGTAAAGAATAGTATTTCCATTTAGACAAATATTAAGAAGGTAAATTATCACCAAGAAAGACTGTAACTTCATAATGAAATAATAATGTTGGGCAACAATTCAGGAACACCGGTGAATGAATAACTAATGTGCACTTGGGTGATGCAAATACCGGTTCAGTTTTAGTGTTTGTCGATTTGGGCTAAATTCGGAGTGAATTGAATTCCTTCCAGTGACTGCATCGGAAAAAAACTCCTGACCCAGTATCAGGTATTAACGTAATTGTCATTAATTTTGTTTTAGTCTCAGCCTTGTGATTTACTTTAATTGTTGATTTATTTAAGGTTAAGTTTGGTTTTTCTTGTAACAAGGCTGTGTTGCTAAAGACGTTTAGTGGCCTACTCCCCGGCATTGGTATGTGTAAAAGTTCACTCCTAACTCCATCTATTGTTTCTTTTTTGGTGTTGGTGAGAGCTGCCATGGACTCTGGAGTGTTGACTGGCAGTTTCATCTTCTGATTTTACTGTGTTCGTCCTTGGAGACAAAAGTTTTCTTCGGAGGATAAGGTTCCTCTTCTAGTCAGTACGGGCCTGACTTGCATGCCTCCCACACTTTAGCTGCTTGAATTACCTGGATTACCTTTTGTGCTGTGGGCTCAGTTCCTGTGCCACCCACGGCGTTCTGAGCTATTGTAGCCTACCCTAGGCTAGTGTTTGAGTGAGGTGTGGACTTCCTGCGGACTCAGGACGACGCAGAGGAATTATTCCTGGCCGAGTGGACGCAGGAAGGGCACCTCTGCATCCCCCAGACGTTTCTTCCGCCTGTGCGGCAGTTGTGGGGGCATTGTGGCCCGAGGAGGAACGTAAGGGAGTCTGTGAACAGGTAATATCCTTTTGGTATTTATTTCAGGTGCACTATTAGTTGTATACCCCTGTTGCTACCTGTGCTCCAGAACTCCCTCCGATAGCGGTGACCTGATGTGTGACGCCGTACCTGGTGCTTGCTGTAAGACAGTGTCAGAGTTCCCCCAGTGCTATGACCCTCAGCCTAGCACCTTTGGACGCCAACAAGTGTGGGTAACCCTTTGTTCCCTCTATAAACTGAGAGAGTTTTTCTGGGTGGTTTTCATTATTTTTGAAGTTCTCATATAGAGAACATTTTATTTGCCCCTATCCTAGGGTGTTAATGTTAAGTTTAGCTTTATAATATTAGGTAGGAATTTAAGTGTTTTCTTTCTGTATGTCTACTCCTTCCTTCCCTAACCTTATTTAGTTATAGGTAGGTTATTTGGGCCCTTTATTTACTCCTTATGTTATTTTTGTACTGTCTTAGGGATGCAGTTTTAGAGTTTATTTAGGTTATCTTACTGGATTTATTTTAAGGGACTGCGTATTAGTCCTGTAGTCACAAGGCTGACGGTTGTTAATTTCTATTGCTTTGTGTAATAAATATTGTTAAGTTTTCTCTCGTGTTTTCGTCTCCATTGACCTTTATTTATTGGACACTGTATTACTGCCCTCTCTTTCCTGGTGCTTTAAGAACTTGCACCACGGCCCCACAAGGGTCGTAATAATTGGCGACCGTGACAGGATTGAGAGCTCAGGGTGTTCAGTAATGGGTCTGTGGAGCGGCACTCGAGTGAGAGCTTCAGTATTTGTTACCTTTTTGGTAGTGTTGCCTTCCCCGAATTATTTAATTTTGCATGATGGAGGAATTTACTTTTGATCCGCAGAGTTTTGGGTGTCGGCTGATTGTTTGAAGCATCTGCGGTTTTTGAGTAAGAAACTTTTATTAGTGTGTGCACGGTGGTTGGGTATTGTGGTGAAGTCTTCGGACTCAAAGAAGGAAGTTTTGTCCTTAACAGGAGTAAGGTTAGTCAGGACATGGCTGACGCAGCGATTTTGGTTAGCGATAGGGAGGATGATAGGAAGTGTTAGTGAAGGGAGTGTGGATATGGATAGAGACAATGTGAGTGTGGCAGCTGGTCTAACCTTATTTGAAGATCCTCCTCATATCGGTACCCTGTATGAAGGTCCTGCAAATTTTCCCGAAGGTCCCCTTAAAGGTAGTGGGAATTTATCTAATAATCCTTTTTTGCCTCTTAATTCTGTATCAGTGGAACCTGTCCCCCTTTCTAATGTTTTGGGTGAATCTAAGGAAGACAGAGAATTTAAGTTGATATGTAAACGCATAGAGTTGCGTAAAATTGAGTTTGAGGAAAACGAGAGGGCTAGGCGTCATGAGAGGGAGATGGTAAACTTAAATTTGGAAATGGCTAGGCTACAGAGAGCAAATATGGCTAGCTCACCAAAGGTAGAGGATAAAGAGAAATTTAATTTAGGTGCAGCACTTAAATTAGTGCCTATGTTTGATGAGAAGAACGTCCCAGAGTTCTTTAAGGCGTTTGAGCGTGTGGCTACCCGATTGTCTTGGCCCACAGAGATGTGGACAGTTCTTATCCAGTGTAGGTTGATTGGCAAGGCAATTCGGGTATATAATGCCTTGGAGGAGGGAGTAGCTCGGGACTATCAAAAAGTTAAGAGCTTGGTTTTGAAAGCGTATGACCTGGTTCCTGAGGCCTATCGCCTCAGGTTTCGTAATTACACTAAACACCCTGCACAGTCCTTCGTTGAGTTTGCCCGCATCAAGGAGGAACAGTTCGATGACTGGTTAAAGAGTCGGCAGGTCGTCACTTTCGCTGCGTTACGCGAACTTCTGCTCCTTGAAGAATTTAAGAAAGCCTGTAGCAGGGAGTTGAGGGTACACCTAGAGGAGGTGAAGGCTACTAAAGTGAGTAGTCCGCTCAGTTAGTGGATGCGTATGTGTTGAATCATCGGTCTGGTAGTGGAAAATTTCAAGTATGAAATGTTTGAGTAACCCTTCGCCTCGCGCCCCCAGTGGTGGTAGGAGAGGAGAAGCCTCTTTGTCGATTCCCCATACCCCTAAAAATAATGTTAACCCTAATTTTGTTTCAGGTGGTAGGGATATGAGTAGAGTCCAAGGAGGGTCTCCTCCCCCTAGAGTTTTTGTTAATAGGGGTTACCCTAATGCAGGTACTACCAGGTCAAATAATAATGAAAATAGAGGTTCAGGTCGTCGAGGAACTTGCTATTGGTGCAACAAACCAGGGCATTTCCAAAGCCAATGCAATGCTCGTCGATATTACCTGGAACGTAATGGTCAAAGTCCTGTGGCTGTAATTCCTGATAGGTCTAATGTAAATAGTAGTGCTGTAGACAGATCAGTTGTAGACAGTAGTAGTGTAGGTAGTAAGGTCAAAGATGTTCCTAATGCTCAATTGTGACTCGAGTTTGATAAATATGTATGGCCTGGAAAGTTGATTTATGATAACTGTGTTGTCCAGGTTAAGTTCTTAGGACACCGGTTCTGCCCGTCGTTGATTTGAAGAATTCTCTAAATGGTGGTACTAAATATACTGGCAATTTTGTAGTGTTGGGAGGTTTCCCAGATTCAGTTGTGTCTGCTCCTTTGGTTAACGTCCACTTGTCTTTTCCAGGATATGATCAAATAACTGAGTTGGCTGTGGTGGATAGTCTGCCTATCCCTGGAATTGATGGTATCCTGGGGAATGACATGCTGGATGGGGAAGGTCGGGAGCTGTTCCCTATATTGTCCGTTAATGCCAGTCCCGTGGCTGTAACTACTCGTTCCGCAGCAAGAGCTGCTAATCTACTTGAAGATAATGATGATGACTTAATGTTAAGTAGTGTTAGAGTTAGATGTAGAAAGGCCCCCGGTCAGTAGAGAGTAGTGGAAGTAATGTAGTTAGTCCTTTTAACTTTGATTGTGACAGAGCTGCTTTTTATTAAAGCTCAGAAAGATGAATTTAATTTGATTTGGGTGTGATGTCGAGGATCTAACTAAGCCTAAGTTTGGTATTGTAAAAGGTCTTTTATACAGGTTTAGTCGTCCTGCCACTGATGATGTAAATAAAATTGGTCGTGTTGAACAGATCATAGTGCCGTCTCAGTTCAGAAAATCTGTGTTGGAATTGGCTCACACAAATTTCTTTTCAGGTCATTTGGGCATGTCGAAAACTTTCCACAGTTTGGCTAGATATTTCTGGTGGCCTGGAATGAAAATGAGTGTAAAACAGTTCATCGAGAGTGCGAAACTTGTCAAGTCATGGGGAAGCCGAACCAGGGTATTCCTAAAGCCCCATTGCGTCCCATACCGGCCATAGGGGAGCCTTCAGAGTTGGTTATTGATGTTGTGGGTCCTTTACCCAAGACTAAAACTGGTTATGTATATTTACTAACTATCATGGATAGAGCCTCTCGTTTTCCTGAAGCTATACCTATGAGGCGTATTACTTCAAAGTTTGTTTTTGAAAAGTTAATTGATTTCTTTTCCAGATGATGGTCTCCCTCGTGTAGTCAGACTGACTGTGGGACGAATTTCACGAGTAAGGTATTCAGGGGCAAATGTGCTGAACTGGCCATTCAGCGCATTACCAGCGTACCTTATCATCCGGAGAGTCAAGGTGTGGTGGAAAGGTTTCATCAAACCCTCAAGTCTGTACTTAAGAAACTTTGTTATGATTCTGATAGCGAATGGGACAAAGTCCTCCCTTTTGCCCTCTTTGCTATTAGAAATCACCCTAACTCTTCTACAGGTGTAGCTCCTTTCGAGTTGGTATTTGGGCACAAAGTTCGAGGACCATTAGAAATTATGTTTGAGATGCTAAAATTCAGCCGGAAGGGGGAAGTAAAAGTTGGAGGGTTGGTGAAGACTTAAGGTCTAGGATGTTGAATGCCTGGAAGTTTGCCAGGGAGAATTTGGAACAGTCTCAATCCCGAATGAAGGAAAATTTTGATAAAAAGGTTAGGTTCGTTCATTTGAAACTGGGGAATTAGTATTAGTGTTGAGTATGGATCCGGACAGTTTTCTCGAGCCGAGGTATAAGGGTCCTTGGAAGGTTCTGAGGAAGTTGTCTGATGTTAACTATGAAATTGAGGCTCCAGGTTCAAGCCGTAAATGCAGAATATTTCATATTAATCGTTTAAAGCCTTATGTGGGTAAGTGTGGTGATCCTTTAGCAATAGTGTATGAACCAGTGTCTGTGGTAGTTGATGTACCTCCAGAGGAGTCCGAGACTTAGTGTGTCAGGTTCCTTCGGATGCATTAGGGGAAAATATGCAAAATTAGAACTGTGAAAAGTAGTTTAGGACATTTAAATTTTAATCAAAGAAAAGAAGTACTTAATTTAATCTATTCTTTTTCAGAACTTTTCAGGATGCCCCAGGAAAGAACCCAGGTTTTGAGCCATGATGTTGATGTGGGTGGTGCTTCCCCTGTAAAGCAGAGTCCTTACCGGCTGAACCCTATAAAATTGGATTTGGTCAGTAAGGAGATCAACTACATGTTGAAGCATGACCTTATTCAGCCATCAGTGATCCCTGGAGTTTCTCCCATAGTACTGGTAAAGAAGGCGGATGGTAGTTCCGCATGTGTGTGGATTATCGGAAGGTTAATACCCACACCAAAGATGATTCTTTTCCATTACCCCGTATTGATGACTGTCTGGATCGGATCGGGTCTGCCAAGTTTATTACCAAATTGGATCTGTTAAAAGGGTACTGGCAGGTTCCATTGTCCGATCGTGCTCGTGAGATATCTGCATTTGTTACTCCTTTCGGACTTTACGAATGTAAGGTTATGCCCTTCGGCATGAAAAATGCTGCATGCACTTTTCAGAGATTAATGAATAGGGTCATTTGTGGTCTGGAAGGAACAGAAATTTATATTGATGATTTGGTTGTTTATAGTGATGACTGGAACACCCATATGGTAAGGCTTCGTAAGGTTTTTGAAGCTCTAAGGCGTGCTGGACTTGTAGTTAATTTGGCCAAGTGTGAAGTAGGGCAGGCCAAGGTTTGTTATTTAGGTCACGAGGTTGGTTGGGTCAGGTGGCTCCAAAACAAGCTAACCTCGAGGCAATTATAAGTTTGAAAAGACCTGGTAATGTTAGAGAGGTAAGAAGAGTGCTGGGCATGACTGGGTATTACAGACGGTTCGTCCGTAATTACTCTGATCTTGCTCAGCCTCTTACTAGTTTATTAGAAAAAGGAAAGAAATTCTCATGGTCTGATCAGTGTGAAAAGCTTTTAACCAACTTAATCAATATTTATAACTAATCCTATTTTAACTTCTCCAGATTTTCATAAGCCATTTATCATTGCCGTGGACGCTAGTGACGTTGGTATAGGAGGTGTCCTTTTCCAAAGGAAGGAAAGCGGTGAAGTTCATCCGGTATCTTACTTCAGCAAGAAGTTGTTGGCAGCTGAAAGGCGGTACTCAACAATTGAAAAAGAAGCTCTTTCCTTGGTTCGATCTTTGACTCACTTCAAACCTTATGTAACAAATTTTTCTTTTCCCGTGGAAATCTGGACAGATCACAACCCGCTGGTGTTCATCGAACGGATGAAAGGAGCCAACCAAAGGATTTTGCGATGGGCGCTTTTCTACAAGAATTTAATTTGATTATTAAGCACGTGAAAGGCTCGGAAAATAAGATTCCTGATGCCCTTTCCAGGACTACTTAAGTATGTTTGGCCTACCCCTCCTCATGCGCTGCCCTGCTCGTTTCTCAAATTGGGTTGTATGAAAAAAAAGTTATTCGGTGTAGTATAATTTCATTTGTTCTTGTGCGTTTTCTTAGTAGGTTAAGTTTGATAAGTTTTTCTTTCGAAACATAACTTAGTCTTGTAGGCGACCAAGCCAGTTGCTTCTGTCCTGTTAGTAGTTTTTTTTATATAATGGTGTTATACTAAGACATCTGGAGTGGTGCTGTGTGTGTGGTAGGCTAAAGTGTGTCTGAAACTTTATTTAGGTTTAGCTAGATAGGTTTG
>NC_087204.1:18574246-18580787 GCF_015104395.2 Macrobrachium nipponense | reverse complement strand
ACTTGTTGGTCCAATCTAAGAGGAGACATCGTGTGCTCACTTATCTCAAGGAGCAGTTTTACTGTCCATCACAGTGTCCTCCTAATGATTTTGTCCAGACTTACTTTTAAACCTCTTCCACAATGTAGCTGTTTACGACTTCTGGTGGCAGAGAAGAGAGAGAGAGAGAGAGAGAGAGAGAGAGAGAGAGAGAGAATATGACTGCTCCTAAACACTGCAGTAAATTTACCTCCATCGCTACAAATATTACAAGTATTTGGCAGCGTTTATGTGGTCGCATTAGCTAAACTATCATATTACCATGACTTCTAGTTATCTAGAATGTAGTATCTTATCTAGAGAAAACGAATAAAATGGAGTAAAACGATTATCTCACAAAATCTTATTTAACCAATCTGACCACAGTAGTGTCAAAGGATGTTATTATATGTGTATATATATGAATAACTTGATCACGAAGTATATAAAACGTGATGCTATGTATAAATAAAGGTTTTTTTGCCACGAAGGAAAAAAATGAAAAAACCTTTATTTATGTATATATATATATATATATATATATATATATATATATATATATATATATATATATATATATATATATAATATATATATATATATATATAAACCGCCAGGGGTGAAACCATTTAAAAGATATTAATATTTTCTCTCTCTCTCTCTCTCTCTCTCTCTCTCTCTCTCTCTTCTTCGTAAATTTCTCATACTCATAGACTGATCTCATGACACGACTAAGAGGATTATCGAGCCTCAGAGGACGAAAATTTGATGCAAACCAAACCGCGGGTCCTGGAGTCCTATGGCCGTTGTAGCATGAAATAGACGTGAACTTTGCTCCTTCGAGGAATTGTTTCGAGTTGGGTCATATTATCTATGCCTCCTCCTCCTCCTCCTCCTCCTCCTCTCACCATCATCTTAGACTTCGATATCAAATTAAGAAAGTTTCCATCGACTCTTCAAGTTTCTTCATTCTCCCATTTTTATACTTGTTTATCCATTGCTTATATTTAGATGCATTCCAGTTACGTTGAATTCTGTAAATACCCAACGTCAGGCCCAGGCTGAAAGCTCTTTGGTAAATCGCTGGGTATGGAAAACAGACAGGGATAATCGTAAAATCCGCACATTCATTCCAGATCCCTTGTACTATTCCTTCTAAATCCGCTTTGCAATGCATTAGCTTGAAAATATAATACTTTTAAACTTTCCAAGTTATATAGTCTTTGGTGTTTATGTATTTATTTTATTGCCGCGTTTAAGAGAGCATCAAGAATATTTGCATGTCTGCGCTTGCCGCATGTTCCATAAATTCCTTCTTTTAACAGAGGATATAGCAACTTGAGAATTGCATTTTTTTAAAGTTTATTGTAATCATTATTTATTTATTCAATCATTTGTTTTTTTAGATGAACAGCGCTAAATGCATAACTAGGTTTCGCTGAGAACATTCAGTAGAAGGAACGTGTGCAAAGTCTCTCTCTCTCTCTCTCTCTCTCTCTCTCTCTCTCTCTAATAACTAATCCGTCTTCAGAGATAATGAGGCTTCCTGACAATTTATGCATAAACTCGCGCGCTCATAAGTGAGGTCTTGCTGTCTTTCCAGCAGTGACGTGAAGAAACTAAATTGGTGTCCATTGGATCACCATCTTATTTGCTTGGATACAAATCCAGTATCTGTGTGTGTGTGAGAACAGACTGGCATTTAATATCAAAACAACTGATGGAAAACAGCCGAGCAGAGTCCAATAAACAATCAGTATCTTACCGACGAATCTCTGAAAAGGTTTTCCATCGGGAAGATTAATTTCGAGACAACTATCGCAGGGAATATTGAAAAAAAAAAAAAACCCTTCTATACGCACGCGCGCAGTCTTTTGCGCAGAATTCACCTTAAGGTTATTTTCTCTACGTGTTAGTTTCATTGCGTCAGCGGCATGAATATATTATGCATATGCATATATGTGTACATATATGCATATGTATACATATAGATATGTATACATATACATATCGGCGACTTCGCAGTCAATTTAAAAGCTTTACGGTTTCGTACGGACTCGGTTACAATTCGGGAATATGTGGCTTGGTTACAGCGGGGTAGCACACTTTACAATACATACATTCGTTAATGCTAATTATACAAACAGCACTAACCTTTTTCTTGTAAGAATGACGCCACTGTTGGTGTCTACGACTCGAAGTCGTGTTATAAATTCCAGAATCTGAAAAAAACAGAATTAAATTCTTATTGTTATTATTTTTCTCAAATTAATCTTAGATGTAATATTTTGAACTTTAGTTAATTTATATACTTCTCTTTGTGTCATAACTTAGTGCGTATTCTGTATTACTGTAAATAAACCGTAATTCATATTTTCATTTATTTTGCTACTTAATTAAACCTTTTTCAATGATTATTTTAACTACTATTCTCAATATATTACTGTTATATTACCATTCCTTATTATGATATTATATTTCATACTTCACAACAGTGTGGATATTGCCGATATATCATTGTTTATCATGTTATCTTATGTATCTAGATTGTGTATACTATCGTCTATACTTTGTGTATTCCATGTATATGGCTTTGAGCTGAAATAACATTTATTATTATTATTTATAGATCGTCCCCTACTCTTTTTCGATCTTTTTTTATTTTGTCCAGCATATTTCTTTTCCTTTACCCTCTAATTTTCCTTATCAAGCCCTGCAATTCTATCTTCTAAGAGAAATACTAACTCCTCGCTTGTTTATTATCCTGTAGTGTTTTTTCTTAATCAGTTTGTTGGAATCAGCTTTCCTTTCCATTAGTTTTCCAAACCATCTTCTCCTAGAGGGGCGTTTGCAGTCCGTCAAGAAGTGACCTTAGTTTTCATTTTAGTTTTCTTTTGTGCCAGGTTTCTATGTCCGCCCTCAGATCTTAAAAACTACAGAGGCCAGAGGGCTGCAAATTGGTATGTTGGTCATCCACCCTCCAATCAACAAACATACCAAATTGCAGCCCTCTAGCCTCAGCAGTTTTCATCTTATTTAAGGATAAGTTAGCCATGATCGTGCGCTTGGCGTGGCTGAAAGTTTCGTGGGCTGCGGATCATACAGCATTATACGCTGTACAGGAAACTCGATTGCGCGAAGCTTTTTTTTTTTTTTATAATCATGCCAACAGGAGTTACTGCTTTTTCCACACTTTTTGTTTATAAGAATTTGACTACCATCATCACTCTTGCCATCAGCGGGTTCTCCATTATTCCTAGGATTATATTTCTCTCACCCTTTGAAGATAACCATCATCTCAATAACTAAGTTTCCTTCACTATTTCAATCCTCATCACCATCAACAGTATCATCATATTTTTTTTATAAAAGTGACCCTTCTTCTTATCCTGAAAAAAAAATAAAAAGAATAAAGAAATGGTTAATTAATGGACCCAATATGCTCTTAGGATCCTCGCTTGCTAATGAGAAAATGGCTTACCAATAATGTTGCCTCAAGTTTTCGTTGCCCGATGGCCCACACGCCAAGAGATAAGTTAAAAATCTATGGTACGAGGCTCCTGCCTTTTACGAAGATAGAGATTAAGGTTTTTCGCTTACTCGGGAGTAAGCCTACAAACTATGTTGTTGTTGTTGTTCTTGTTTAGGGGGCGATAGGAAAAGGTCTATGGAAAAGCCCTGAAAGGGTCTGATAAATGTTTCGCGTTGAATTAAAGACACAGGAATTTTAGGATAGGATATTTTTTTTATTTATTTATTACAATGAAAATGTAAAAAGATAGACAATATGCATGTTATACAGTACAGAATTCAAGAGCTCTAACAAAAAAGAAAAAACCTAAATCAGACCTTAAATGTGGGGGACATTCCGTCTGTAATACCATGAATATGGGCGACATTTTGTCTGTAATATCTTAAATATGGGCAAATTACGTTTGTAATACCAAATATAGGGGATATTTGTCTGTAATATCCTTAAAACTAGGGGACATTTTGTCTGTAATACCTTAATATAGGAGGAAATGATGTCTGCATTACGTTAAATACAGTAAAATAAAACCATGCACTGCGAAGCTTAAACGGCTTATGCATGAGTTTATTCTGCCTTTTACCAGATAATTGTCCTGTAATTGGGATGGTTTGCAAAAGCCACCATTTCCCTAGCAATTGCTCCGTGCTAAAAGGATACAGAAAAAAAATATATATTAAAAAAAAATAAAAATAAAACTCCCCCTAACAGAATCATTCAGCTTGAACCAACCCTCAGTGAAAAGCAATTGCATCTCTATCAAACTACTAATTGAAAATGGCTGCTAATTGAAACGGTAATCGCAGGTGAATGTAATGTAATCACAGTTAACAGGCCAACTTTGTTTTCAATGGGGAGGGAGCGTGACAGTTATCAGTAAAACGGAAAAAAGCAGAACAAGTGCCTGAATTTACGAAAAAATATAGGTGGGATTTCATCGGGCCCATTTTCTGGCGAGATTATGTCAGTCTCCGGACCACAAATTCCCCGAGATGTATCAAGCGTGCATCTGATGTCTAGGCCAGTCCCTTACGACGCTCCTGATTGCCTGTAGATAAGCCAGTCACAGGGCTGGAAACTCGGAAACTCTCCTTTCGAAAGAGTTCAAATGGGTTCAGGATCAATGTTCCGCCTCTCCTGAGGGATACGTCTTTCAAAAGTATTCTTCAGGAGAGGTGGAACATAACATCCTATCTATAAACTCACACCGCCATATTCTGTCCAAGGATAACTCCTCGAGATCTCCCCAATATCTGTATACCATTCCTTATCTTCTATAATGCTAGCTACTTCCAGCATAAGCATCTACGCAAAGAGCTTAACATACTCATCGACCGGTTGCACCCCCGTTATTTCTCTCATTCCGTTGTTGTTTGAGATCTTACCCCCTCCAATTCATTCCTAATATTGCTCTGAGTGCCTTATTTCAAACGCTAAGGTAGTGCCGTCAGTGGACCTCATGCGGTGCAATGTAGGCAGTACTTGAGGTTCTTTGCAGAGTGCTTCGGCCCCTAGCTGCAACCACTTTCGTTCCTTTTACTGTACCTCCTTTCATATTCTCTTTCTTCATCTTAATTTCTACCCACTCCTAACACTTCATAGTGCAACTGCTTTGAGGTTTTCTTCCTGTTACACCTTTCAAACCTTTTACTGTCAATTTACAGTTCAGCGCTGAATAACCTCATAGTCCCAGTGTTTGATCTCAGGCCTAAATTCTATATTGAACTCAATTCTAGCTAAGAACTTATTATCCGAAATCAATGTAACTGTACCAAGATCATGCCCATGCCCAAATCACATATACTTCTAGGACGGTGTAGCAAGAGTACAAATCCACCCACCTAAAATATAAAATAGATAAAAAAGAAAATAGGACAAAAAATGCATTGTATTGTTTGTAATTACAAAATGCTCACACACAATTTACGCGGCTTACCGGACATTCCTTACGAAGCCTTCTTTCGCTCACGGCATCGTCAATAGGGTGCCGCCCTTCGGATCTCGGTCCATACCCGAATTTCCCGCTGATCTCGGAACCCATTTTCGGTCCTACGAGAGACGGCGGGATCCTGCGTCTCAGGAGACCCTAAACGATGTGTCAGACCCAGGGTCGCCACCTGGGGTCAAGAGAGATGAGTACGGCTTACCTTTCCTTCTTTCCTATAGCATAAATATTTCCAGTTCTTTGGTGTTTGAAATACAAGCAAAGTCGTCATTGGTTAGCCAAATACCGTTTAATTTTCGAAGACTTCAGCTAACTAAAAGGTCCTGATATATTTATAATTGAACCATCTAGGGACAGCTAATATGATCTACTACTTATCTTCGGGGTTGGTGATTTTTTTTTTTTTTTTTTGAAAAAAAAATAAATAAAAAATAGTGGAGTTACTTTTTTATTTGATATTTTTCATTTCATATTTTTTTATTTATTAGATGTTTTTTGCAATACTTGTTCTCCTCAAAATGTATTTTATGACAGAATTACTACTGATTTTATCCTTTTACGTTTCCAGTTTCTGGCCTAATATGTAGTACTTGCAATTTTTTTTATATCAAAATAAATAGATGCAGCACAGTTATGCTTAAGTTTCAGTTAACCTCCAAATCATATTTTTTCAATTTGTTTGCTCTCAAATAAAAAAAAAATTCATGATTTTTTAAAATGAAAACATCAATGACTAAATCAGTTTTGATTTAATCATTGCCAACCCTGCTTATTTTTGGTTAATTTCTCGCTAATGCTAACGAAACTAATTGAACTACAAATTTTCTATCTTTCTAATGTTATAGTTGGGCATAATTCTACATGACTGAAGTGAGTATTGATTATTTCAAATTCCAATACTTCAAGAAGAAAGCTTCCCAAGGTTTATTTAAAATAAAAGCTTATGTCTGCAATGGTGAATACACATGTTCATATTAGAGCATGCAAGTAGTTTACTTGATATAAAATATCGTTACTTATAGCGATTTTAATAAAACACAACAAATGTA
>NC_087204.1:18526746-18566746 GCF_015104395.2 Macrobrachium nipponense | reverse complement strand
TATATAAGTCTGATCTCATCACCGTGGATTCTATATAAGCATTAAACTACAAATGTCCCTTAATAAGTAATTCGCTCTGCCTCAGAATTAACATATTTTCATATACGTTAACTGAAGGGAGCCGATGAAATTATTACCCAACTAAAAATTCCCCTTCAGTTAACATATATGAAAAGAAAATATTAATTCTGAGGTAGAGCGAATTGGATACTAAAAGGACATTTGTAGTTTAATGCGTGTATATATACATACATACATACATATATATATATATATATATATATATATATATATATATATATATATATATATACATATATATATATATATATATATATATATATATATATATATATATATATATATATATATATATATATATATGAGTGGTAAAAACGCCCTGTTACAACAGAATTCCATCTAATAAAAAGAGCCCCTAAAAACGACAAAATATAAAAAGTAAGTACTATATTTCAGAGACTGTCCGCCTCAGATCTTAGAGAACTACTGAGGCTAAGGCTGCACATTGGTTTGTTGATCACCACCCTCCAGTCATCCAACATACCAAATTGCACCCTTCAAACCCGTAGTAGTTTTCATTTTTTTTAAGGTTAAAATTTACCATGATCGGGCCGAGGCAGAATGTTTCATGTGCCGCGGCTCATAGAGCATTATACGATGTACAGAAAACTCGAGCGCCATTTTTTACTTGTTTAATAGCGTTCATAATCATGCTTACCATTCTACAATTCGATTTAGCTTTTAGCGTTCCTCTTCATCTAAATTTTATAAATACAGATTAGCCCAACTTATAAGAACTATTTAGAACCTCGAATTTCCCAGTTCATTATAGAATAAAAAAAAATTTCAACTTGACGGTAAATTTTCTCCAGTTCCTAGTTCTGAATACTCCTGTCCCCAGCCCCCACCCGGGAACCCCCCCCCCACCCCCCCCACCCCCCCCCCCACCCCCCCCCCCCTTCATTAATTTCGCGCTCATTGTCTGCTGCGTCAGGAACAAGGTGATTATACTGCGCAAGCATGAAATTCAATGCCTTCAGCACAATACCCCCGACTCCTGGTAATGTGCTTGCAGTGCCATCCTTCTCAAAAAAGTCATTCATTCTAAGGAATCTGATGAGTTCCCATCGATGAGGGGGTGGGGGGTTTGTTAATTCTGCAAATCACCTTTGTAAGTTTGCTGCCTCTGGACGCAGAATGCTGGAAGAAGAGCGATGCTTCAATGGGAATCTGATTATGAACCTCGGCTTGGTAGGTACACTGGCTAATGTATATTGCTTTGCTTGTATAATTAACACTACCTAAAACTCATAAAAAAAAGTATAATGTGTATATATGCATGTATATATATATATATATATATATATATATATATATATATATATATATGTGTGTGTGTGTGTGTGTGTGTGTGTGTGTGTGCGTGTATGTGTGTGTATATGTATGTATGAATATAGTATATATATATATATATATATATATATATATATATATATATATATATATATATATATATATATATAGCACTTCTATCAGCCAGGCTTTTCTTAAAAGAGATATCCAAATCCTTTGGGTCTGAATTGAAATCGAATAGACTCTAGAGAATTTAGGCTAAAGTCAAGCACTGGGACGTCTGAGGTCATTCTGCGCTGAAACGGACAACCGACAGTAAAAGGTTTGTAAGGTGGTAAACAGGAGGAAAACCACAAAGCAGTTTGCACTATCAATCAATCATAAGGAGAGGGTGGACAGCAAGACGGAAGGAAAGAGAATATGAAAGGAGGTACAGTAAAAGGAACGAAAGGGGTTGCAGTAGCCAGGACTGAAGGGACGCTGCAAAGAACTTGTAAGTAATGCCTACAACTAGTTGCACGCATGAGGTACACTGAGGTAGTTGAGAATCATCATAAGCAGCTATATCATAATCACACTTGGCCCACTTCCTCTTTGGGACGTCAAGGAAGTGGGGGGGGGGGGGGGGGGGGGGGGGGGGGGGAGGGGGGGGGGGGGGGGGGGGGGGGGGGGGGGGGGGGGGGGGGGGGGGGGACCCGAAACGGCAGAATGTGTCCCTCGCAAATGAAGAAGGATGACACCGACTAAAGTAATGGATGGGTCTTTGGTGTAGCAGGTACTATTACTTGAACGAGGTTCTCCTCCAAGAATATACTATGCATGTTATGCTCTCTTTCTTTCTTTATTCTCTCCTTCCTAAAGCAATTAGGGAAACATGCTTCATGCGTTTTTTTTTTATCTATTCATTTTTTCTCTTGAGGTACAAGTCTGGTGAGGTTCAGCTGGCTGTGAAATGTCAAAGATCATACATAGGTGACTGACCACCAAAAGAACGTGAATAAAAGTACAACTCGATAACTGTACATTTACTAATCGATGAAAATTTTTGCATGGTGAACATTTATACAATTATAAATATATATGTATATATATATATATATATATATATATATATATATATATATATATATATATATATATATATATATATATATATATCAGAGTAAGTTAAGGCGCGTCACGAAAGTAATATATAAATGCATGATACCTATGAGTGTTTGCGCGGCTGGATGTCTAGACAATTCATGCAAGCCTTTAGCAAACGGGAACAAATTTGCCATAATGGTCAATCAAAGAATTTCCATTTATCACCCAATCTAATCACTTTGCCGAAGCAATGGCGAATTCAATAAGCGTTGTTCCTCATACAAAGCGATATGCAAACGATTGCATAAATGAATAAATTGCATAAAAAATGACGACGAGACAGATCTTCCGGAATTGAAGGAGGGGGAAAGCGGTTCGCTGTTGCTATTGCTGGAATTTGATAATATTATTACGACTAAAACTAATATTATTATTATCATATTGGCAGTGCCACTCTCTCTATGAATTCTTAATGAATGAATGTATAAGAGAAATCTACGAGGCATTTCTAGAAAATAGAACAAGGCTTGAACGTACCTCCAGCTTAATCGAGGCGCAAGCTAAAATCTAAGGTCAAATAGCGGTCATCAACGAAAATTTAAATGAATATTTTATTAGAAACAATTTTTCTGTATTGATGAACATGCACAATATTTTTTTCTTTACATTTCATTCTAATATGTAATTATATATATCCTATCCTAAAATTCCTGTATCTTTAACTCTACACGTAAACTCCTTTTTCAGACCTTTTTTAGGCTCTTCAATAGGGCTTCCCTACCACCACCCCTCCCCGCCAACAAGAACAAAAACAACAAAGTAGTTTGTAGGCTTACTCCCCGAGTAAGAAAAAACAGACTTAAATTAATATTAGCCCTATTAGCCAGGGATACTTTACTAACATAATTAACAGTAGTTGCATAAATATATACTCACTGATATACTGATAGACTCGTACACAAGAAATGCAAGCTAGCTTTCTAAAGAAACCCACAGACAGTATTAAAAACTGAAACTTGCTAATATTCAATTTTGAACTTTATAAAGCAAATTATCTAGCTTTATATAGATTTTAAAGATTTTCTGGACACGCAGAATCTGTTATGGACGAAATAATATCAGGTAAGATTGAGACGTCCTTTTTCAATATGGAAATTTAAGTTTCAATTTACCACATTTCCATATGCGAAAAGGAAATATCTTCCACCCCCTTTGTAGTTATAGT
Organism: Macrobrachium nipponense; assembly: GCF_015104395.2. NCBI lineage: Eukaryota > Metazoa > Arthropoda > Malacostraca > Decapoda > Palaemonidae > Macrobrachium > Macrobrachium nipponense. The sequence goes on along the minus strand of NC_087204.1, from coordinate 18,563,061 downwards.
CCAACAATTTTCATATTTCCTTATTATTGTTTTTGACTGTTTGTTGGATATACACGCTTTGATCCAGACAAACATACGCACACATCGGGATTAGTTTAAAAATATCCACGACTTACAATCTATGGCGACCTCGTCACCGACATGATTTTTTACGTCAAATGCATTGTAGAGAGCTAAGCTTCGAGAAAATTAAAAATAATAAAGATAAAAGACTAAAAATCAGACTAGTAACAATAAAATAAAATGAAAATGATAAAATATTAATAAAAATGAAAATTAAACATTTTAAAAAATGAAATAAAAATGAGGAATTCGCTGTAATTTACATAATAAGATTAAATAATAAATGAAAACAACCTAAAAATATATGCGATGGTTCAAAGTTATAACAAAATGGTAGCTCAACACAAATGTAAAATTCAAATCTGTCAGCGTTGCATAATCCTGCTCGATCAATGGCATAGCAAACAACGACACCAACACCTTTTATATCTGAGATTTTCTGAGATTTTGGGCCGGGCCAGAAATAGCAAAGGATCGAGACTGAGTTTTTTTTGTTGTCGACTCTTAAAAAACAAAACGAAAAAAATTCTTGCGTGTAAATAGAGAAGGAAAGAAATCTGCAAAAAGTGGTCGATGAGAAAGTTGTCCCTCAAGGATAGAAATCTGGAAAATTGGTCAAAGAGAAATACCTCTTTACCGACTTTCATTGCCATAGATGTGTAACTATTCTCTATGTGCTGTACTTTTTAGATTTTTTTTTTAAAGTTAAAAAATACCTGTTAAAGATTACGAGCTACTATAATCATAATCTAGTTTCTTTTCCTATTATGAGTTCGCCTGTACCCTTCAACAAATCTATAATAATAATAATAATAAAATACTAATATAAAATAATAATAATAATAATAATAATAAAATGCGCCTTAGTCAACATACAAAAAGGCAAAGTAACGAGAACTGAAGGGATAAAGCTACCAGATGGGAGCAACATCAAACACATAGATGAGACAGGATACAAATACCTGGGAATAATGGAAGGAGGGGATATAAAACACCAAGAGATGAAGGACACGATCAGGAAAGAATATATGCAGAGACTCAAGGCGATACTCAAGTCAAAACTCAACGCCGGAAATGTGATAAAAGCCATAAAACATGGGCAGTGCCAGTAATCAGATACAGCGCAGGGAATAGTGGAATGGACGAAGGCAGAACTCCGCAGCATAGATCAGAAAAACCAGGAAACATATGACAATACACAAAGCACTACACCCAAGAGCAAATACGGACAGACTATACATAACACGAAAGGAAGGAGGGAGAGGACTACTAAGTATAGAGGACTGCGTCAACATCGAGAACAGAGCACGGGGGCAATATCTGAAAACCAGTGAAGACGAGTGGCTAAAGAGTGCATGGGAAGAAGGACTAATAAAAGTTAGACGAAGACCCAGAAAAAATACAGAGACAGGAGAATGACAAACAGAACAGAGGACTGGCACAACAAACCAATGCACGGACAATACATGAGACAGACTAAGAGTTGAAGAGAAAGAGAGGAAAAAAAAAGGATAAGTATCAAGATAAGAAAATAGAAATAAGAAGGATATGGGATATGCCAGTGGAAATTGTACCATAATCATAGAACACCAGGCACGATCCCAAGATCCCTGAAAAGGAATCTAGAAAAACTAAAGGCTGAAGTAGCTCCAGGACTCATGCACAAGAGTGTGATCCTAGAAACGGCGCACATAGTAAGAAAAGTGATGGACTCCTAAGGAGGCAGGGTGCAACCCGGAACCACACTATAATACCACCCAGTCGAATTGGAGAGCTGTGATGGAGCAAAAAAAAAATAATAATAAAAATAATAATAATAATATTTTGGATGAATACCCTCTTTTAAATAAATTCTGTTGAATAAAATGGCAGCATTTTGCGAATTAATCTTATATACTATTTTTTCTATTTTTCTTATTACTCGCTGAGCAGAAAAGCGAGTAATAAGAAAAATAAAAAAAATAATATATAAGACTAATTCGCTAAATTCTGCCATTTTATTTAACAGAACAATAATAATAATAATAATAATAATAATAATAATAATAATAATAATAATAATAATAATAATAATAAAACTCACGCGATGATGCGTCGATTATTTATCATAGTAATGCCACACTCGACCTAATTTCACGGGAGGTCTAAAACAATATATTATTTAAATTTTTCACAGTGAATGAAAATCATAAAGCTGACAAAAAATATTTAGCATTTAACGTCATCAGGTATTGGCCATCATATGAATTTTTCACAAGAATGACAAACGCTGTTGATAAACCCAAGTAAGACAAAATTGTCAAAAAGCAAATGACCTCATTTTGGAATTTTGCTCCCATGAAAGCAAAATATTATAAACTCGCCGATTTCATAAATTACATTATGCAACCTGGTTAGATACCACAATTTTTCGATAACACTTTTTCTAACGAATTTTATTTTGTTTGCATGCATTCGGGCAATTAAGTTAAACTAATTATTTTTGGGGGGGAATTCGCGTTAATTTGGACTTCGTATACTTCATAGCGCTGAATATGGTTGAGTATTAATTTCAAGTGATATTATATATATATAATATATATATATATATATATATATATATATTATATATATATTATATATATATATATATATAATATCACTTGAAATTTGTTATGGTGTAACGCCGAGCAGAAATTCCAACTTTCACTCGTTAATAGATTGATATAAATACTACATACATACATACGTACATACATAACAATACTTACGTACATTCATGCATAGATACAGAATTTAGTAGCCAGGTTTTTTTTTTTTACAATGCTGGCAAATGGACGAAAACGTCAGTCAACGAATTAACCCAAAATAATGAAGTCTTTTGTTCGAAAAAGAAAAAGCGTCCACTTACGCAAATTTCCTCCGATAACTATTCGCTGGCAGAAATCGTCGCAAGTTGAATTCCGATTCACATATATATATATTTCGAAAATAGACGAATGTCACAATAGTTCGGGGCCTGAATGCCAGCTTCATTTTTTCTTATTTTAACCGACGGTAAGTGCAATTAACAGGGTTTTTTAATGATTTTCTTTTGCCATGACAATCGAGATTTAACTTCAGTTTTATGGTTCTGGACCTTCATTGAGTTCAAACTGCAATTGTCATGTCTGGTTTTACTGCATCAGAGGACGGACAGGGACTCTGATTGTGCCATTCTGATAAAATAAAAAATTCTGTATCTATTTTTCCAATTCCTCTGGAGATGGTAAAAGCAAGAGCGTGCAGATAATAATAATAATAATAATAATAATAATAATAATAATAATAATAATAATAATAATAATATAATACCTATTTATGCCTGTTGGGCAATTCTCGTGGAGTCAAAAATTCTGTATCTAATTCCTCATTGGACGAGCGGGTTACGTACTCGCCCTAAACATTTCTGGTGATAGAAATTCATTCCTGAATATAATGAGGTTCGGATCGCACAATAAGCTGTAGGTCCCGTTGCTGAGAATAACAAATTGGTTCCTAGCCATGTTTAAAAAAAATAAATATAAAAACTTTAATTCTTCAAGCCAATTCAAATTCGTTTTCCTTCTGGTAAAGAAAACATCTTGTGAGAAGTTTTGGTTCCTTACAGGCTGCCCAAAGGGAATTTCCTTGAGTGTATAACCAAGGAGGATCTCTCTCTCTCTCTCTCTACCTGCCTACCTAGCCAAGCATACGCACACCGTAATCTCACTAGCATAATCCTTTATTTTGCACGAGCTGCCCGCCCACCCTCAGAAAAGTGAAATAATCAATTCAGTAAATCGCACGAGGCAACAACAGAATAAAAGATATGTGAATAATCAATTCAGTCGATTGCCTTTAATTGCATGGTATTCATGAAATGTAAACCTTATCTTATTTTTATTTTTTTGTAGAATGAATTCAAACAAAGGAACTTTGTTACTCGCTTGATATTTGTGATGGAGGCTATATTACGCAATATTCACGCCCATTCCATTCGCCCACTGGTCACAGGACGCCCCCAACATTCGAATAAAAGCCATCACAGATTGCGTCGGCCCCCATCCATCAGCTGAATCAGGGGGGAAGTATCAACAGTTGGGCGCCGGTGACAAAATTGGTATAATGTATTCAGTACTTCAATAATTGACTCTGGCGGGATGTTATCTCTCCGCTTAAGGCACAGCGCTGAAGTTAAACGAGGAACAGCTCGGCTGCCCTGCCACAATATCATCAAGGGACACTCATGGGTTGAAATAAACTCACTTTTGAACTCGTATTCCTTTCAATGTGGACGACTGACTGATGATGTCAACAAAGAAGTAATGAACCGTGAATTATAACTGGTAAGCAACGTGCAGTTGAGTTTTCTGTACAGCGCATAATCAACGCCACCGAAATATGACCCGTGGCCTGTGAAAGTTTCAGCCATGGCCTGTCCTTACAGCGTTGCCATAAGCACGATCATGGCCAACTTAAACCTTGAAGAAAATAAAAACTACTGAGGCTAGATGACCCATGGCCTGTCCTATAGCGTTGCCGGACGCACGATCATGGCTAACTTAATCCTTGAAATAAAATAAAAACTACTGAGGCTCGTTGACCCACGGCCTATGAAACTTTCACCCATGGCCAGTCCTATAGCGTTTGCTAGACCAACGATCATGGCTACCTTTAACCTTAAAATAGAAAATACTGAGGCTAGAGGGCTGCAATCTAGTATGTTTGAAGATTGGTGGGTAACCAACACACCAATTTGCACCCCTCTAGCCTCTAGTTTTGAAGATCTGAGGGCAGACACCCAAAGCCATCTTAATAGTTTTTCTTTTACAGAAAACTGAAACGGAAATTATGAGAAATTAAATACTGATTTTCGAGTAAAGATCCATTTGCAAGATGGAGAATTAAAAGTCACAACTTTTCTAGTATAGAAGCAACCCTTTGGATTCTATGCTTTGTGGATAATGGACGCTTTGGTGGAATGGATAATTAAGCAATTAACAAAATGGTAAAACAAGCCATTGCTTAGAGATGAAAGCATACCAGGTAACAACTGCTGGTGTAACAAACATTACCGCTTAGCTATAAGGCTGATCACACTGAAAATAAAATTGAACGCGCAAATTTGAAACGAATGTTGCGGAGGTACGATTAAAGCTGCTCTCCTCACGAAAGTTAGCTTACCAAAAATAAATAAATAAATAAAAATCACGTTGATTAAACTCCCAGATCTGGAGGCGCACAAAAGTTAATGGGTAAGTGGAACACCAAGAAGATCAGATATTTATTCGAAAAACTCATAAAATATTACTATTATGATTTCAAATTTCATGTTAGATGCGCTTCCGTTGGGTGTCTGACATAATACTAAAAAATTTTACAGTAATTTTTACTAATTTGTTTTTATTAAGTCGTTTTTGTGAGCAAGCCCTTCCATGTTTATAAACTTGACATCAGACGAACGAGCCAAAACACCAAAATGTTATAATAGTGATCGATTAATAACTTAGATCCGCCATTCTATGAACGTTGTTCATAAGGAACGTACACTTCCCTATGGAAAAAAATGTCTGACAATGATAAAAAGAGCAAAAATTTCAGAATTTTTGTTTAAACTGAGAAATCGCTAAATAACAATGATTGAGCTGACTGGTAAAATGCTGAGTAGCTGAAAGACATCTTAGTAAACATTAGGTGAATTGAATATAGAATTTAAGCCAAATGCCAAGCGCTGGGACCTATGAGGTCATTCACAGCTGAAACGGAAACTGACAGTAAAAGGTTAGAAAGGCCTAAACAGGAGGAAACCTCAAAGCAGTTTCATTATGAATCAAGTGTTAGAGGAGAGGGTGGAAAGTAAGATGGAAGAAAGTGAATATGAAAATCAGTTATTAATAGGTATCAGAACTTTCTCGAAGCAGAATACACCAAGAGACATCTGCAATGTGATTATATAGAGCCGTACACAGATTTAATACATTTATTAGTAAATTTAGAAAGTAATTCGCCAAATTTCTAACTGCCATATATTCCACGGTCATAAACATAGTTTGTTTAGGTAGAATGAGGCCTGGATGCCAAACGTCTAAGTATGTTGTTCTTTCTTATCAAAAACCGATAATATCCCATCAAACAAGTATATATAAGGTAAAGAATTTGAAACAGAAAATATGAAATAAACTGCATATTCATTAGTTAATAAGTTTTTTTTTTTTTTTTTTTTGAGACTTGACAGACACAATTATTTCAGGTCACGGCTAACGCATTAGTGCATCTCTAATTGAATCCATTGCTAATACCAGACAACGTTTAAAAATAAAAAATAAAAACATTCATCGGTTCATGTGATCAAAGAATAATATATACTCTTTCGTGTTTTGTTGCCCTAATTATCTGTCCAGTAGATGGACCCGAGGTTGATATGCATGTATGTGTATATACTTTATATGTTTTTTATTATGAGCGAATACCACAGGATCATGATAGGCAGAATAGTCAATACCATGCGGTTTCGCCTTTATGGGGGTATTGCCGAGGCACGATAATGCCTTTATAAAGGCGAAAGCGCTTGGTATTGACTTTCTGCTTACCATTTTCCTGTGGTATTCGCTTATACTGTATGTATATATATATATATATATATATATATATATATATATATAACTATATATATATATATATATATATATATATTTACTTATTTATTTATTTGAACAATACACCAACGACACGGCAGGCGAAGATAGGCGAAGTTGTGACAGAAAAAAAAGAAAATACTATACCCCTTGAAAAGGCTGCCACTCATAATCTAGAACCCTATAAATGGATACCAAGACTATAAATATAATTAAGACAGATCAGCTCTAGAGGTAACAACAATAGAGTCCTCTGACGTCGAAATTGCATTGCCCTGATGCAGAGGGAAGGGGGCAACTGAAAGGGCGATAACTAGATCGAGGATTGGTTCCCCAAGTTCGATAAAAACGAGAAAAGCCAACTTAGGGTGGTGTTTCTGGCCAGTCTCAGAACGCAAGCTAACAGGGGCGGTGAAGGAGAGAGAGAGAGAGAGAGAGAGAGAGAGAGAGAGAGAGAGAGAGAGAGAGAGAGAGAGAGGTTGATAACAATGGCAATAAGGTTAAATCTGCTTTGAGAGAAAAGGTAGTGCTGCCTAAGTCTATGGTTCCTGGAAGCCTACAAAACCACAGGTAAGGGATTATCTCTTCATCTCCTGGAACCGGTGAATGTAATGCCCTGAAGCGGCGAGTAATTGGTTTCGCGAGGAAATGAAGATTACATTTCTCACAGTATTTATTGATTAACAGCATTTATTGAATAACGGGTTCAGCGAAGAAATCCCGATCATATTTCTCACAGCATTTATTGATTAACAGCATTTATTGATTCACGGGTTTCGCGAAGAAATCATATTTCCCACAGTATTGACTGATTAATGAATCTATAAGAACAACAAACACAGTCGTCATGAAATGGAATAAAGTGTTTAGGTTAAAGGCCAAGCACTGGGACCTATGAGGTCATTCAGAGCTGAAATGCAAATTGAGAGTAGGTAGGTTAGAAAGGTGTTAGCAAGATGGAAGAAAGATAATATCAATGGAAGTACAGTAAAAGGAATGACAGGGGTTGCAGCTAGGGACCGAAGGGACGCTGCAAAGAACTTTTAGTGATGCCTACAGTACACCACGTGAGGTGCACTGACGGCACTAACCCCCTAAGGGGAACAGTCGTTTGAAGCGAATGATTGCACGACTATTTTCACCAATTTATCAACATTTATATCATAAGAAAACGTGCCACTCATCAACAACAACAACAATGACGAAAACTACCATGAGATTAATCATAACTGCGCTGGAATATTGCAGCAATTAAACCCAAAGCGATTAGTTTTAATGCCTCTGGAAAGAGGCTTCTATTCGAGGGTGAGCAAATGGGGTGTTCACTGGACCATTTCTAATGGAACCTTTAGCCTTAAATAGAAACCATTTCGAATTTCGAACATTTCTGGATTCTTCAATATGTGTATCTGAATAAGATGAAGGATGGATAGGTGAATAAATAGACATATTTGAAATTCATGGAGAGACTGCAGTGCAAACTCTTTGAGTGATGACAGCAGAAATACATTTTAAGTTTATTATATTTGTTACTTTTTACTGTTATTTTTTTAGTTTATCCACTTTTAGAACTGAACTGAACTGAATATGGAATTTAGGCCAAAGGCCAGGCACTAAAAAGAAGGAAACTGACAGGGAACAGGTTTGAAAGGTGTAACAGGAGGAAAACCTCAAAGCAGTTGCACTATGAATCAATTGTTAGGAGTGGGGTGGGATGTAAGATGGAAGAAAGAGAATATGAAAGGAGGTACAGTAAAAAGAACGAAAGGGGTTGCAAGTGTGGGTACAACCCCCTACGGGTGACGATCACCATCGACATTTGGAAGCTAACCATATTATTCATTCCTCGTGTTATCAAGAGTAATGTGGTAATGATGCACCTGCTTCTCCATCGGCATCAGAGACACAGAGTAAGACAAACGACCACATTAATACTGCGTCCAGGATTTCCTGGAAACATTCATTACGCCAGAACCCGACGCAAGATCTGGTGTCTGTGGCAGATCTTATTCTGGAAACCTGGAAGGTAAAAACCTTGACGTCTTCACTCCTCGGCATTATTTCATTTCCATGTCTATCACCGTCAGCGGTCCCCCCCCCCACCCCCATGTTTTTTTCTTGGGGGGGGGGGGCAAGCATTCTCCTCCTTTCAAGCAGTGGCGTAACTTAAAGAGAGGAGGCGGAGGGGAAGGTTCCTCATCCCCCCCGGGGCACTATGGCATCTTTTGAGCAGGTCTGGTCTGGTATAATACTAGATTTTCCCGCGTATTGCGTCTGATCGGAAGCTTATCTGAGTTAAAAACTAATCGAAAACTATCTAAGATCAAATATGAGTCAGCTCAGGCTGTCAACCTCACGATATCATCAAATAGCGCCCGAAACTGCTAATCACCTGGATGAAAGGTGGAAGAGAGAGAACATGAAAGGAGCACAGTAAAGGGAACGAAAGGGGTTGCAGCTAGGAGCCGAAGGGATGCTTCAAAGCACCAAGTAATGCCTACAGTGCACCGCATGAGCAGCACTGACGCCACTATCCATTTACTGGGGAGATGTTGCTTGAGGAGGATTCGGGATTATCGATTCAATAAGTGGAATTCATTTTCACGGGTTAAAGACTTTTCTCTCTTTCGCTCCCCTTGTTCCTCTCTTTTTTCTTTTTCTCTTTCCCTTTCATACACAAATATATAAACTTGTCTTTTCGAACTGATATATGATTTGCTCTAGTGTCCCCCACGGGATCAAAACCAGGTTTTATGGCTAGTGAAGCGAAGTCGTTAACCAGTGATGGAACATCTGTCAAATATCTTCAAACGAATTTTATGGTTTTACTTCGTAACGACCTGATCCTCTCTCATCTCTCTCTCTCGTACGGGGTACTCTCTCTCTCTCTCTCTCTCGTCCTTCTCTCTTCATCGCTTTAAGATGACCTCATTCTGCATTATTTTTAAACCTGAGCTTTGGAATGAGTCCGAGCATAAATCACCTGATTACTTGTGCATGCGCATGCATGAATGCACAAATACATGCATAGTATATATGCAGTTAGAAGCAATCTGTGACTGGAACATGTATAAAAAAAAAAAAAAACCCGCCAGTGAACAAAACGGATTGTGATAGTATATACTCTTCAATATTATATCGGAATTCAGAAACCATATCTTTTTATACGTTGTAGTTTTATTGATAGTTTTATTGAGAGAGAGAGAGAGAGAGAGAGAGAGAGAGAGAGAGAGAGTAAGCGGATCCAGACTCGTTTCGTTGGGTATAAAATTCACATAAGGAAACGAGAGGAAAAAAAAACAAGGCGTGATCCGACCTCCACATTATTCTGGACGTGTGCAAGATTTTCCCCATCACGCATAAGTCGTTAACATTATATTCCCAGCTTTTAACGTAAATCAAAATGTAGCTAAAATCTACGGTCAAATAGAGTAATGTTTCACAAACGAAAATTCGAATATATACGCTATATAATTTTAGAAATAATTGTTCTGTAATATTTAAGATGCATATTATTTATTTTTTACAATTTCATTCTAATAAATAAATCATAAATATCCTATCCTAAAATTCCTGTATCTTTAACTAAACCCAAAAATCGTTTTTTCAGAGCTTTTTTAGGCTTTTCCATAGATCTTTCCTACCAACCAAACAAAAATAACAACAGCAAAGTAGTTTATGGGTTTACTCCTCGAGTAAGCGAAAACTCAGCTACCTTCTTATCTTTACGACTGTCTGTCGACATAAATAAAAATATCACCATTTACTTGTGACATTTTCTTCAGTAACATACAGAAAGAATATATAGCAAGCTACGAGTTCTGAAACATATCTCTCTACATAAATATCCATTTCTATAGAGAACCGGATACGCTCCACGAGGAACTGCTACGTCATCGCCAGCGAAAGACGTTTTTTTTTCGTATTACTTACTACCTCGTAAATTCCAAGTCCGGTTGCGTCAGTAAGAGCAGAAATATGCCAAAACGGAAAACGTCGAATGACGTTTATGGAGTTCAGGAAAACTTGAGCCATAGTAGTCAAAAGACCAGTAGGACTAACTTACGGGAAGGGCTACGGTTGTGAGATGAGATATAAAACCTTCAGAAAAGGCTAAAGAAGTGTTGGTAGTACGGCAGTTTCTCGTAGAATAGGAATGTGATAATGAATATCGTGCAAGAAGCAGCTTCTGGCGCTTGATTTTACTAGTTTTGCAGTTTCTCATCAAGTGGGAATCTTACAATATATGTTGTGCAAGTGTTTGGTGCATCGGTGGTCGAAAACGCTTTAGGCAAGTTGCTCCCTCTTATACCAACCTGGGACACATGCAGTTTATACATAGGCAAATTTATCTCGCAACTATATCTAAATTCTTTCCACGTATTTGTCTTCTTATTAAAAGCCAATGGTCGAAAACGCTTTAGGCCAGTTGCTACCTCTTATCCCGACCTGGGTCTTATGCAGTTTATACACACAAAAACTTGTCTCACAATTATAACAAACACTTTTCCATGTATTTGCATTTTTATCATCAAAAGCTTATGGTGAGGACGACCACATACCATTATCTATCTTAAGATGTAGAAGAAGGCAAAATGAATAGGGTTTTACCATTAGTGAAGCTCATATACAGTATATATACCTACGCCTTGTGTTTAATGGCGTTTCCAACTATCCCAACCGAACCGTAATTAGCTTCTTATTATGCGGAACATAATTAAAACATCCATATACATGAATGTATTGCTATAGTATTTAGAATTCAAACGGAATTAATATGATAATCTACTTACGCCTGCTGTGATCGTTAGCTATCTCAGAAGTCACAAGAACGTTGTAAAGAATAGTATTTCCATTTAGACAAATGTTAAGAATGTAAATTAGAACCACGAATGACTTAATTCATAATATAATAAAATATAAAGTTGGGCAACAATTTAGCAACACCGGTGAATGAATAACAAACGTACACTTGGGTGATGCAAATACCGGTTCAGTTTTAGTGTTTGTCGATTTGGGCTAAATTCGGAGTGAATTGAATTCCTCCCAGTGATGCCTCGGACAAAAAGTCCTGACCCAGTTTGGCCTCGTGTTGTTAAGTATTCTCGTTAAAAATAACTTTTACTCGCGCGCTTCCGATCACAGTACTCCCTAATTATAGTAACGAGGGCGTTGTTGTTATTCGCCACGACAAGCAATTAACCAAATTGCCTGGATCAACCTGAAAAACACCATAAGCGTTCGCAGGGAATAGAACTACTCTCGCGATAGCGCACAGTACAATGAGCACTTATAGCGTCTCTCATATCATTATGTTTGACATTATTTTTATGTTTATCTTTTTATGGGAGGCAATAATTGCCCCTCATCAATTTATGAATAAACAAATAAAGTGGATGTTGTTCGGGGGTGAATTAGAACGACACGCTAATAATAATAATAATAATAATAATAATAATAATAATAATAATATAATAATAATAATAATAATAATAATATGAAAAGTCTAAGTAATTTCAGTCATAAACAAGATAAGGTCAATCTATATAGATTCACATATTACACTTTCCGTGTTTAACTTTCCACACATAAGAGAGAGAGAGAGAGAGAGAGAGAGAGAGAGAGAGTAAAGCTTGGTAAACTTTCCTCACATACAGAGAGAGAGAGAGAGAGATGAGAAGAGAGAGAGAGAGAGAGAGCAAGCTTCCGGTGTCCTAAACAACTTTAGGGGGCTTTTCGAAACTGCCCTCGTTTGGGACGTCTTGTTCCAAGTTCCAGATTTAGTTCCTGATTTCCAAAAGAATTTGCCATGCGCCGTTTTTTATTTTATTATATAGGGTATATTCACAACGCCATCTCTCGCTCATTCCCGGATGTACTATATATTGCAAGGGGTAGGTATAAGACAGGGAACAGGTTTGCTTCAGATCTAAGATGATTTTTTTTTTTTTTTTTTTTTTTTTTTGCTGTAAATATATTCTGCATCAACATTGTCAACGGTAAAATAAATCTTGGCCCAAAAAGGTCGGGGATCTGGTTATCAGTTATAACAAGTATATGGTATGTATGTATCTGTGAGTGTGTATGCATGTGTGCGCGCTTCAAGTATGTACTTCCAGAAACCATCAGCTTTAATTGTTAAATTATTAAATTAGTTGTAAAGCTTTTCTTGAATCTAAAAATGCTTTTAAAGTCTGTCACCTGGCATATTTTACTCGACGATTATCACAAAAAAAATCTACTTAAGAGAAACAAAAACGCATTGAAAAACTCACCCCTAATGAGCCTCAGGTAACTGTTGAATTAGCATTGCAAATGGCTTCGAAAACTAATGCCATTAGGTACGACGCAAGTCGGTAGGCAGTTTAACAACTGCACTTGATGGGTAATCAGAAGTTGCAGCCCTCAGTAAGTCGCTCTCTCGTGAACCCATGCAACTGAAACCACTCAATAAGGCCTCTGAGTTCGGCAATGCACACATGAACTGTGGGAGGTTAGCCTATTGAAAATAATATAAGCTATTCAATTCAGTGGTTTTTGTCAAAATTTTGTTAACAAATTATATAGCTCATTGGTCATATTCGTATAGTAGATTAACCGTTGTTTCACTTAGATATATATATATATATATATATATATATATATATATATATATAGATATATATATATAGAGATGTATATATATATATATATTTATATATATATATAGATATATATGATATATATATATATATATATATATATATATATATATATATATATATATATATATATTATATATATATATATATATATATATGCATGCATACATACACACACACACACACACACACACACACACACATATATATATCTATATATATATATATATATATATATATATATGTATATATATATATATATATATATATATATAATATATATATATATATATATATATATATATGGGGATACAATCTACAGTGATGTAAAATCCTCTGTAGTTTTATAAAAACATATATATCTTGTAGTTTTCTAAAACTACAGAAGGATTTTTACATCTTTGTGGACTGTATCCCCATTTACTTAGAGGTACGACATAGTACTAGCTCTGTATATATATATATATATATATATATATATATATATATATATATATATATATATATATATATACCATATACTATATATATATATATATATATATATATATATATATATATATATATATATATATTATCAATGCTCTCCTAAACCGCTTAGTTTATAGGCGTTGCTAATATACTGAAAGCATTCAAATCAGAAACATGAAAAAATTAATACTTATTTGAAAAACTGCAAAATAGTAAAATTCTTTTTATAATGTGTGTATTCATACTTTATAACTAAATACACACTGACATACCCATGTAGATTATGCGCCTGTTTTTATTAAAACAAACAAATTTGTAATTTCATAGTACAGCTTTTTATATGCCATTGCTACATGCCCCATGGGGAAAAGGGTTTGCAATTAATTCCTCAGTATTTCTATATGCTAAAATTACAGAGCACTTCATAGATTATTACTGTCCTCGGCCATCTCAAAGGAGGTATTTTTGAAAGCTAAGTACCTTAAAGGAGGTATCTTTTGTAAGTAAGTCTTTGTAGCTAAAGTACCTAAAAGGAGGTATCTTTGTAAAGCCTGAAGCACCTTTAAAGGAGGTATCTTTGTAAGCTAAAGCACCTTAAAGGTGGTATTTTTTGTAAGCCAAAGTACCTTAAGGAGGTATCTTTGTAAGCTAATTGTACATTAAAGGAGATATCTTTGTAAAGCTAAAGCACCTTAAAGGAGGTATCTTTATAAAGCTATAGTACCTTAAAAAGCAGTATCTTTGCAAGCTAAAGTACCTTAAAGGAGGTATCTTTGTCAGCTAAAGTACCTTAAAGGAAGTATCTTTGTAAGCCAAAGTATCTTAAAGGAGGTATCTTTGTCAGCTAAAATACTGCATATGAATAGGCGAGACAAAAAATATTTCAGTGACATGGTACTTGTAATGTCAACCTTGTATAATGGAGAACTTGCAATAGTACCTCTCTTAGTACTTATCCAAAAATCATCGTGAAATGTGGTTCTTCAAAAACAAAAATCACCACTCACTCTCTCTTGAAGCTATCAGCATAGAATGGCTGGTAATTGTGGAGTCAGGTCAAGACGACAATGTTGAAGAAGAGAGAGAGAGAGAGAGAGGGAGAGAGAGAGAGAGAGAGAGAGAGAGAGAGAGAGAGAGAGAGAGGGAATTTGATAAATTATCATATCAATCCTGGGGGTTTTGCTTCATTCTGTGCATTCTCGGACACATCTATGCAAATCCTCTCTCTCTCTCTCTCTCTCTCTCTCTCTCTCTCTCTCTCTCTCTCTAGAGTATGCAGATCAATACGAATTAAACAGTAATGCTTTGGCCATTTGAATCTAAATTCTAATGAAAAACGTTATGCCCGCTGAAGAATACTTTGAAATACGGAATCCATGGACCGAGTTCTTGGTCATTGGAATTAGACAAAACAGTGGTCCGAAAGAGCTTTGGATGATTTTATTTACTTTTAATCAGTTTCACAAATGCCTAAAAAGCGTTGGGTAAACAATTAACTCTGGATAAGGACGATTAACTAGATCATATGAGTGAGAACACCAAATGGGAGGTTGTGTACGGCTTAGAGCAACAGAGTTATCCTAACGAAAGAATATTCACAAGCGGCTTTGTTTTGTGACACTGCGTTTTCAAAAAACACTGGCAGGCATTTTGTCAATACCAAAGAGGCAATGAAAAGCAAAAGGCAGAGAGAGAGAGAGAGAGAGAGGAGAGAGAGAGAGAGACGAGAGAGAGAAAGTCTTGTGGCCCTCAAAACAATGCTTCAATAAAACCAGCATTCATTTCTAATGGCGGAGAATTTCAAGTTAATGTTTGGAGCAGTTAAAAGCGACGCCTACGCTAAGACGTCTCCAAAAATGGACAGGCTTATGCACCCATTCCAAAGAGTGCGTTTTGGGTCGCTTCAAGTCAACAGCGTTACGAAAAAAAAACGGACCTCAAGTGTGAGCCGTAAGATCAAAGACTGCAGATGAAGCTACAAAAAATGGATAATGGGCATACAAAATCGATTATTAGTTGCGAAAATTTTGTGCAAATGTCTAGAGAGAGAGAGGAGAGAGAGAGAGAGAGAGAGAGAGAGAGAGAGAGACCATTATACACTGGACACTATTTAAATCTTGTGTAGATCATGGCAAAGAGTGTTTGCAGTGCTGTCGCAAGTGTGTGTGTGTGTTCAACGTGTGCTTGTTCCCAATGATTATCTGCAATGGAATCTAAGCTTTAGGCCAAGCGCTGGGACCTATAAGGTCATTCAACGCTGGAAGGGACAAACTGAGAGCAGGCAGGTTTAAAGGGTTGATAACAGATGAAACCTCAAAGCAGCTGCACTACGAATCAATTGTTCGGAGAGGGTGAAAAGGTAAGATGGAAAAAAAGAGAATATGAAAGGAGGGTACAGTAAAATGAACGAAAGGGGTTGCATCTAGGGCGCCAAAAAGCACGCTTCAAAGAACCTTAGCTAATGCCTACAGTGCACCGTAGAGAAGCAGCGATACACAGCCATATTTGCGACGTAAATCTGATAAAAACCGTTGAATAATCAATCAGACAATATATGCCGATGCATCGATCAATATTGATTTTAATTTGACTCGATGTTTCATCTGCTTTCTTTTAGACTATATCATGATATTACAAAGCAGCTATTCTATTATAACAATAATTTCGAGTTATCTCATTCCTTGACTTACGATCAGTCTTAACCTTAACATAAATGTTCCACAGTGACGTGTACATCTCTGACTGGTTGTTGACGCAGAAAAATGTGAAACAAAAACAAGGAGTGACCGGACCTCCAGCTTGCTTGGGGCGCACGCTAAAATATACGATCAAATAGAGCGCTGTTTCGCTAACGAAAATTTAAATAATTACGCTATATTTTATCAAAAATAATTGCTCTGTGCTGTTTAACATGCACATTATTTATTTTTTATATTGTCATTCCGATAAATCGTAAATATCCTATCCTAAAATTCCTGTGTCTTACCCTCGACGCGAAATTTTTCCTTTTCAGACGATTTTAGGCTTTGTAATGGCTTTCCTACCCCCTCCCCCCAAGAATAACAACAGCAACGGAGATTAACCGTCCTTCGCAATGACATCCTCAGCAGGAAGAAAATGTACAGGATACTGAGCGGGACGGAAAGGAAAGGCTGAAGGAAGCAATTAGCGAGGAGAGAGGAAAGTCCTTCGTCATAAGGATCCCCTGGATTTATCCCAGGAAATTATCCAGGTATAAGATACGCCCCCCCTGCTAATAATTACGTCCTGAGAGAGAGAGAGAGAGAGAGAGAGAGAGAGAGAGAGAGAGAGAGAGAGAGAGATTATCATACACAATAGTAAATAATATTATAGGTTACTGTGCACTATTGTCAGCCTACTCAATACATTGTGGTCATGAATCGAGCGGTTTCCTTCCATTTGACTTGTAAAAGTAAGACAGACAGACAGACAGACAGACGACGGAGGGAGACAGAGAGAGAGTTCCTTATATGCTACATTTATCTAAAACATGAAAACACAAATAGTTTTCACCTTAGTCAAGATGTGGGGAAAAAAAACCATATAAATAAAAAAAAGATGAAGCTAAAAGAATATTATGAAATTCACAAAAAATAAACAAGAATTCCTTCCGGCAATAAAAACGAGTGCAAGATGCAAGTTGAAACAAATGCAAAACAAAACAAGCAACTCGTGGTTTCCCAACTCCAACAAGGGGATAAAAAAAAAAACTGGTCTAAAAGAGCTACGTCCTGTTGCTAAAAAGGGCATTTGCATAGTATATGAGTCACTGAAAAATACGTTAGTATGTCAGGATGGAGAAACAACGGAAAAAATGAGGAAATTTGGAAAAATGAAACGACCAAGAGGAAGAAGGAAACTGGGGAGATGTGCTTTTGTAAAAAAGGGAGGATATTTTGCAGGACAAAGAACACGTTTTAAACACTCACACACATACACACACACACACACACACACACATATTTATATAACATATATATATATATATATATATATATATATATATATATATATATATATATATATATATATAAATATATATTAGTATGATATATAAAAATATTTTGTTATTAGATATATTACAGATAATAATATGCTTACTCCGGTTACTAGATATAAACCTTATTGAAAGATTCTAATTTTTGGTAGTTATCTTTTTCTGTGAACGATACAGGTTAGAGTAGTTAATATATTTCGTGAGATCATTATAATATTTGAACTTCCCCACGGTATGGAAAACCTCTTTATTTTTTAATTTTAAACCATCCTGAAGTCAAAACCTTTGCCGAAAAGGACTTAGGGACTACTTCCAAAGAAGGCAAAGGAATAAAATGAAAAAAAAATAAATCAAATATAGATATTTTATTTGTAAAAAAAAAATAATATTTTATTTTTATATCTAATGTTACTGTTTAGTGTTTACCAACTATGAAAGAATTGAATTTTGCGAGGTTATCTCATGACTCGTGTAATGTATATATATATATATATATATATTATATATTCTATTATTATATATATATATATATATATATATATATATATATATATATATATATATATATATATATAATATATATATATACAATAATACAAATATAGATATTTTAATGTAACAAAAAAAATAATGTATTTTTTATATCTAATGTTATTGTTAGTTTACCAACTATGAAAGAATTGAATCTTGTGAGATTATCTCATGACTCGTGTATAATGTATATGTATATATATATATATATATATATATATACATACATATATATATATATATATATATATATATATATACATATATAATATATATATATATATATATATATTTATACGAGTCATGAGATATATATATATATATATATATATATAATATATATATATATATATATATATATATATATATATATATATACTTACAATTATACACAGTCATGAGATAATCTCGCAAGATTCAATTCTTCATAGTTGGTAAACTAAACAGTAACATTAGATATAAAAAATACATTATTTTTTTTACAATTAAAAATATCTATATTTGTATTATTTTGTATTGTATATATATATATATATATATATAATATATATATATATATTATATATATATATATATATATATATATACATTATACACGAGCATGAGGATAATCTCGCAAAGTTCAATTCTTTCATAGTTGGGTAACTAAACAGTAACATTAGATATAAAATACATTATTTTTTTACAATCCAAATATCTATATTTGTATTATTTTTTTCATTTTATTCAATTGCTTCTTGGAGGTAGTCCCTAAGTCCTTTTCGGCAAAGGTTTTGACTTCAGGAATGGTTTAAATTAAAAAATAAGATGTTTTCCATACCGTGGAAGTCAATATTATAATGATCTCACGAAATATATTAACTTTTTTTTTCTCTAACCTGTATCGTTACAGAAAAGATAACTACCAAAATTAGAATCTTGCAATAAGGTTTATATCTAGTAACCGGAGTAAGCATATTTATTATCTTTAATAATATCTATAACAAAATATTTTTATTATCATACTAATTTTCCCTCTGAAGTCCTACCAGTCGTAAGCTTATGGTAAAAACATAAGCTCGAGACTGAACGTGTCTAATACATACATCTAATTTCTGGTAATCGTATCAATGAAAGTAATGTACTTTATTCTCCTACCTTAAAAAAAAAACTCCATTACAATATTATACACAAAATTCCAGAAGAGCATGGAATTCTTTCCGCAAGGAATATCGAGTGAGCCAAACAATATATGCAAGGTCTTCCATGGAATATTCAAAGGTCTTCCCTGGATGAGCGGAGATGAATATACTCGAAAGATAAATTCGTTCGAATATACTCGAAAAGATAAATTCGGTCGAATATACTCGAAGAGACAAATGCGTTCGAATATACTCGAAAAGACAAATTCGTTCGAATATACTTGAAGAGATAAATTCATTCGAATATACTCGAAAACATAAATTCTTTCGAATATACTTGAAGAGATAAATTCGTTCGAATATACTCGAAAAGACAAATTCGTTCGAATATACTTGAAGAGATAAATTCGTTCGAATATACTCGAAGAGATAAATTCGTTCGATATACTCGAAAAGACAAATTCGTTCGAATATACTTGAAGAGATAAATTCGTTCGAATATACTCGAAAACATAAATTCGTTCGAATATACTTGAAGAGATAAATTTGTTCGAATATACTCGAAGAGATAAATTCGTTCGAATATACTCGAAGAGATAAATTCGTTCGAATATACTCGAAGAGATAATTTCGTTCGAATATACTCGAAAAGATAAATTCGTTCGATATAACTTTGAAGAGATAAATTAATTCGAAGAGATAAATTCGTTCGAATATACTCGAAAAGATAAATACGTTCGAATATACTCGAAAAGATAAATTCGGTCGAATATATTCGAAGAGATAAATTCGGTCGAATATACTCGAAGAGATAAATGCGTTCGAATATACTCGAAGAGATAAATGCGTTCGAATATACTCGAAGAGACAAATTCGTTTGAATATACTCGAAAAGATGAAATCGTTCGAATATACTTGAAGAGATAAATTCTTTCGAATATACTCGAAAAGATACATTCGTTTGAATATACTCGAAAAGATACATTCGTTTGAATATACTCGAAAGGTGACATTCGTTTGAATATACTCGAAAAGATACATTCGTTTGAATATACTCGAAAAAATACATTCGTTTGAATATACTCGAAAAGATGAATTCGTTCGAATAGACGAGAAAATGTAAATTCGTTCGAATATAGGCTACGCCAAATGAAAAATTCGTTCAAATATATGCGAAAAAAATAATTCAAATATAGACTACCCCAAAAGATAAATTCGTTCAAATATACTCAGAGAAGATAAAAGGTTCCTCAAATAAGGCACCAAGCAGAGGCGAAGGGTGGTTAAGAGCGTAAAAAAAAGGAAATTTAAAAATGCAGTTACGGAGTTCATATTACTGCGAACTTAAATTCAGCTCATAAAACATTATACCTATTAGGTGGTAATGAAACCAATATCTAGAAAGCATAACTTGTCCGGTTGGCGGTTCAATGCAGAGACCTATGTAAGTTTATTTGGTGGTGGGCTTAATAGGCCATTAAGTGGGGACGAAAGCCTGGCAATGTGTTAATTTTGTGGGCTCGTGTTAATGTTCGTAGCCACCGGCTCTACTGGTCTATATAGTATAGTAGTTCCCGTCTTTGTCTGTACTTGTGGTTTAATAATACTGGTGTTGCTGTAACGACACTAAAACAGGACGAATATGAAACTTATAATTTTTGCACAAAGCATAATCATGAATCGTCTGTGAGTTAAAAGAGTAGTTCTGTATTATATACCTCTATATATATATATATATATATATATATATATAATATATATATATATATATCTATATATATATATATATATGTGTGTGTGTGTGTGTTTGTGTGTGTGTGTGTGTGTGTGTGTGTGTGTGTATAAATAAACACATGGGAATTGTTTCACAGAAATAAATATCTGACTCATCAGGAATATATATATATATATATATATATATAAATATATATATATATATATATATATATATATATATATATATATATATACTATAAAAATCACAAAAAGTAAGCACGTGATTTTGTTAACCGCAAAAGCCACAGGGAAAATTTTCAAAATGAAAAGACAGAGTGCCAAGTACTTTCGTGTATTTACCACATCTTTCGGGGCACAAAGTAATACAAACGTAAAAACTATTGAGCAAGAAAGCTCTCACAAAAGCAAAAGTGGAAAATAATGTATATGTATGTACAATAAGGCATTACAAACAGAAACAGCATTCGTCCAGATTACCCAACCGCTTAACACCTCAACAAGTCCAAAAGAAAAAAAGTAATTGCCCCAATGACCCAATTACTTACAGAAGAGAAAAAACAATGACTATGCAACCAGTTTTTTTTATAAAACAAACTGAACTCACAATTATGAATAGTAACAATAATAAACGGCACTAACAACATACTTAAAACACCAATAAACAAAGATAACTGATTGAACAATATTGTCAATATGAAATACATAAAAAATAAATAAAATAAATAAATAAATAAATAATTTTTTTTTTTTTTTTTTTTTTTTTCTAATTTTTTTTTTTTTTTTTTTTTTTTGACTAGTACAAAAACTTTAAGGTAATGTTAAAACTTTTTTCCCCCCACAAGAAAATACATAAGAAGGAACTTGACAAATACACTAAATTAAAGAATAAAATGTTAAAAACTCTTACTATTTTTATCTATGATAAGACGTCTAATTTGTACATACTAGGGCTCAAATTAAAAGTTTTCAAATAAGTCTTTATAAAAGCAGATTCAATTATATTCTACTAATATAATCATTACAAAATAAATCTCTTTTGCCTCTGTCCAATCAATCGCATGGTTAACATTACTAAGGTGAATAAAAAGGGCACTAGAAGTCTGTCCCTGTTCTAAACTGAATATTTGTGTTGATTAATCTTGTAGACAAATCTTTCCCAGTTTGGCCGATAATTTCTATCACACCCCCCCTGGCAAGGAATTGTATAAAGGCAGCAGGTAGATGAAAAATGGGGAGTTCTTTATCAATATATTACAAACCGTATTGAGCTTTTAAAAAACTAATTTTACATTAAAAAAATCGAAGTACCTTAGGCAAATCATAAAAATTCTGTGGTATGGTAAAACTAACATATTATTGGCATGAAAAAGGTTCTCTAACCCTATTTGAATAAAAAGTACCCTTGGCCATTTTCAATGCCTTGTCTTAAGAAAAAACATGGATATTGAAGTTTTACACCTATGTCACATAGTTTTTCCTATCTCTTCATCTAAAAACTCAGAACTGCATATTCTTAAGGCCCTCAAAAACATTGAAGAAAAAAAATAGATAATTTTACTTTACTATGATGCTCAGAGTAATAATGAACATACGAACATATATTAGTGGGCTTGCGATATACAAATGAATTTAAAACTACAGATTTGTCTGTAAAAAAAAAAAACTTGCACATCTAAAAAATGGTAACATTGACTCTCTTCTTCCTCCACTGTAAATTTAATTGAGGGAAACCAGATCATTCAGTTTTATCTAAAAATTTCTCCAATTTGGCATTTACACAAAAAAGCCTATCCACAAAAAAATACTCATCAATCCAACGATCCATACAGTACCAATCGGTAAAATACTAGTAACAGTCTGACCTCAAAAAAATTCCATGTAAAGATTACTAAGCACCGGAGAAAGTGGGATTCCCCATTGGCATACCAAATTTTGTAAAAAATAAAAAAATTTTCCATTAAATGTTAAATTTACATCCTTAATGCAAAGCCTAATTAAGTCAACTATTACATTCGAGGTAAACGGCAAGTTATATTTAGGCAATTCCTCTGATAAAAAATTTAACAAATCGTCCACTGGAACTTTAGTAAATAATGGATAACATCGAAACTGACAATTTTAAACTCAAAAGTTGCATTAATATTGCTAAGTTTGTCTACAAAAATCAAACATTATTCTTAATATTACATTTTGATATTGTACCAACAACCGGCCCGTAAGAACTTGGACTAAAGCCCACTTTGACAATTATAAGACACAGAACTTACTGAACTTATAATAGGCTAATGGATTGTTTTGGCTATGGGGTCTTAACCAAGCCATAATATATGGTAACTGGCACACTTGACAGTAAATTGCTTAATTAGCTCATCCCTCCCCCTAAGATACATTTCAGTTCTTTAACAAAACTACTATCACTGTGGTTAACGGGTTATACGTAGCTCGTCATAAGTAACAGGATCATCTAACAAAATCTGACATTTTCGCTATATCGTCCCTTCTTTATTCATAATTACTATGCCCTTTGATTTTGTCTGCTTTCGTGATATGCAAATTTAAATCTTTTTTAAGAAAAGGCATCAAAAAAGCTTTCATAAAACGAAGAACACTAGCGTTAAAAAGACTTTTGACATAAAATCCATAAACAATCCCTTTACAGATTATTGATCCTCATTTGATAGGTTACCTATATTTTTCTAAATTGCAAAATGATTTCGCTTACTTCAACACCGTTTTGATACTTTCGTGAAAGAAAACCCAGTCCATATCCTAATGCACATTTGTCACTTCATTTAATGGTCGATCCGACAAATTAATCACAAATTCACTATTGGCGTTACGATCCATACGCTGTCTTTAATCAGACGTTTTTAATTTTCCATTCAATTTTCTCTCCAAATTACTACGCACCCCATCTTAGTTCCTGTAACAATAATCCAGAAGAGAAGTCTTCCATTCAAACGGTATTGCTTGGTGAAATGCTCGACGATTACACTGAAGAAATTTTGAAATTTTCAGCCCCTTCTATCTTGCTAATGCAAATATACTTCTCGAGGATCAGACGAAGAAAATCATCAAAAGGTCGGTCGAGAGCTGCAGCAATCTGCGAGGTACTAGACTACGTGGCATCACATGTTCCTGGAGGCAGCTTTGCAGAATCGTAGACGAAGTTTTCTGCTTGTGGGCCTTAAGCGGTTGGGTAATCTGACGAATGCTGTTTCTGTTTGTAATGGCCTTATTGTACATACATATACAATTATTTTCCACTTTGCTTTTGTGAGAGCTTTCTTTTGCTCATAAGTTTTTTTAGTTTTGTATTACTTTGTGACCCGAAGATGTGGTAAATACACGGAAAGTACTTGGCACTCTGTCTATTCATTTTGAAAATTTTCCCTGTGGCTTTTTGTTTTGCTGTTAAACAAAATCACGTGGCTTAACTTTTTTGTGATTTATAGTATTATGGAAGCCACGCGTGAACTCTACCACTTTGCTGCCAGTTATCCTGCCCTTGCCCCCTTTGTGACGGCTTTTTGTTCTTCGTTGATTAAGGCCACAAGCAAGAAAACTTCGTCTACGATCTTGCAAAGCTGCCTCCAGGAACATGTGATGCCACGTAAGTATAGTACTCGCAGATTTTGCTGCAGCTCTCGGACCGACTTTTGATGATTTTTCTTCGTCTGATCCTCGGAGGAAGTATTTTGCATTAGCAAGATAGAAGGGGCTGAAAATTTCAAAAATTCTTCAGTGTAATCGTCGAGCATTTCACCAAGCAATACCGTTTGAATGGAAGACTTCTCTTCTGGATTATTGTTACAGGAAACTAAGATGGGTGCGTAGTAATTTGGAGAGAAAATTGAATGGAAAATTAAAACGTCTGATTAAAGACAGCGTATGGACTCGTAACGCCAATAGTGAATTTGTGATTAATTTGTCGGATCGACCATTAAATGAAGTTGACAAATGTGCATTAGGATATGGACTGGGTTTTTCTTTCACGAAAAGTATCAACGGTGTTGAAGTAGCGAAATCATTTTGCAATTTAGAAAAATATGGTAACCTATCAAATGAGGACATCAATATCTGTAAAGGGATTGTTTTATTTATGGATTTATGTCAAAGTCTTTTAACGCTAGTGTTCCTCTTCGTTTTATGAAAGCTTTTGATGTTCTTAAAAAAGATTTAAATTTGCATATCACGAAAGCAGACAAATCAAAGGCCATAGTAATTATGAATAAAGAAGACTATATAGCGAAAATGTCAGATTTGTTAGATGATCCTGTTACTTATGACGAGCTACGTAATAACCCGTTAACCACAGTGAATAGTAGTTTTGTTAAAGAACTGAAATGTATCTTGAGGGGAGGATGAGCTAATTAAGCAATTTACTGTCAAGTGTGCCAGTTTACCATATATATGGCTTGGTTAAGACCCATAAGCAAACAATCCCATTAGGTAGGCCTATTATAAGTTCAGTAAGTTCTGTGTCTTATAAATTGTCAAAGTGGCTAGTCCAAGTTCTTACGCCGGTTGTTGGTACAATATCAAAATGTAATATTAAGAATAATGTTGATTTTGTAGACAAACTTAGCAATATTAATGCAACTTTTGAGTTTAAATTGTCAGTTTCGATGTTGTATCATTATTTACTAAAGTTCCAGTGGACGATTTGTTAAATTTTTTATCAGAGGAATTGCCTTAATTATAAACTTGCCGTTACCTTCCGAATGTAATAGTTGACTTAATTAGGCTTTGCATTAAGGATTGTAAATTTACATTTAATGGAAAATATTTTTTACAAAAATTTGGTATGCCAATGGGGAATCCACTTTCTCCGGTGCTTAGTAATCTTTACATGGAGTTTTTTGAGGTCAGACTGTTACCTAGTATTTTACCGATTGGTACTGTATGGTATCGTTATGTGGATGATATTTTTTGTGGTATGGCCTGTAAATGCAAACATTGGAGAATTTTTAGATAACTGAAATGATCTGGTTCCCTCAATTAAATTTACAGTGGAGGAAGAAAGAGAGTCAATGTTACCATTTTTAGATGTGCAAGTTTACAGACAAATCTGTAGTTTTAAATTCAATGTATAATCGCAAGCCCACTAATATATGTTCGTATGTTCATTATTACTACTGAGCATCATAGTAAAGTAAAATTATCTATTTTTTCTTCAATGTTTTTGAGGGCCTTAAGAATATGCAGTTCTGAGTTTTTAGATGAAGAGATAGGAAAAATATGTGACATAGGTGTAAAACTTCAATATCCGATGTTTTTTATAGACAAGGCATTGAAATGGCCAAGGGTACTTTTTATTCAAATAGGGTTAGAGAACCTTTTTCATGCCATAATATGTTAGTTTTACCATACCACAAGAATTTTTATGATTTGCCTAAGGTACTTCGATTTTTTAATGTAAAATTAGTTTTTTAAAAAGCTCAAATACGGTTTGTAATATATTGATAAAGAACTCCCCATTTTCATCTACCTGCTGCCTTTATACAATTCCTTGTCAGGGGTGTGATAAGAAATATATCGCCAAACTGGAAAGATTTGTCTACAAGATTAAATCAACACAAATATTCAGTTAGAACAGGACAGACTTCTAGTGCCCTTTTTATTCACCTTAGTAATGTTAACCATGCGATTGATTGGACAGAGGCAAAAGAGATTTTATTTTGTAATGATTATATTAGTAGGAATATAAATTGAATCTGCTTTTATAAAGACTTATTCTGGAAAACTTTTAAATTTGAGCCTGGTATGTACAAATTAGACAGTCTTATCATAGATAAAAATAGTGAAGAGTTTTAACATTATTCTTTAATTTAGTGTATTTGTCAAGTTCCTTCTTATGTATTTCTTGTGAGTTTTTAACATTATCCTTAAAGTTTTTGTACTAGTCAAAAAAAAAAAAAAAAAAAAAAAAAAAAAAAAAAAAAAAAATTTATTTATTTATTTATTTATTTATTTATTTTTTATGTATTTCATATTGACAATATTGTTCAATCAGTTATCTTTGTTTATTGGTGTTTTAAGTATGTTGTTAGTGCCGTTATTATTGTTACTATTCATAATTGTGAGTTCAGTTGTTTTATAAAAAAAACTGGTTGGCATAGTCAGTGTTTTTCTCTTCTGTAAGTAATTGGGTCATTGGGCAATTACTTTTTTTCTTTTGACTTGTTGAGGTGGTTAAGCGGTTGGGTAATCTGGACGAATGCTGTTTCTGTTTGTAATGGCCTTATTGTACATACATATACAATTATTTTCCACTTTGCTTTTGTGAGAGCTTTCTTGCTCAATAGTTTTTACGTTTTGTATTACTTTGTGCCCCGAAGATGTGGTAAATACACGAAAGTACTTGGCACTCTGTTCTTTTCATTTTTGAAAATTTTCCCTGTGGCTTTTGCTGATATATATATATATATATATATATATATATATATATATATATATATATATATATATATTCGCTTCTTTAAAATTAAATAAACATAAAACATAAAAAAGGCAATGATCCCTTCGTAAAATGTAAAACAAAGTATTGCATAACTGCAAAGGAATCACTTACCTAGGACCCCTGGCTGCTGCTACTCATGCAGGATATGAGATAGGAATTCCTGAGAGGCGACTAAACTCCATTTTCCTGGAAAGAAATTGGTCCTTAAACGTGATAGACTCGGGAGAATCTGCGTTGCTCACGGCTATAAGGATGCGTTCTTGTCCCCCTACCCTCTCTATTTTTATATCATTCTTAAAAACCTCTGCTTATCCCAGATATATCTGTATCACAACTATCAATGTTGAGTGAACTCATATGGTGTTAGGTGGCTAGCGTCGTGGTATGCTCTCAGATGTCGCGGGTCTGGCGGGCTGTGGGTGGGGGTTGGGTGGTGTCGCGCGTCCCCTAGGGTAACGAAAAATCACTGACTCACTATCATGATCAGTTACTGCCGCAGTATTGGGTCGTCTTTAGCGGTGGAAGGTTGAAGCCAATATTATTTGGAAGCTTAAAGAATTTCAAGGCACTGGCCCCCTTTGGTTTGCTTGTTTTCGTGTGAATAGGTTTCACCTATTGAAATAATGATAATGATAATTATAATAATAATAATAAATTGTTTATATAGGCATACTCGTATTTTATAATAGAAAATTTTTGTTACAGATGAAATGACATTAGCTAATTGAATGAGAACTACGTCTGTGCCTGTACGCTGTGGAGTATATTTACCTAAATGAAAAGATAGGCAATTCCAGAAAATCACTAAAAAACAACAATATAAAAAAAAAACAGTAATGAATTCCTGTAAGAAAGTCGAAACAACAAGCATCACTTGTTATTAGCCTGATAATTATAACAAGATAATATGATTGCCTTCAGTGTCCAGGTAAAGAGGAATGTAAGACGTTTGGGACACTAATTTACTTTTTTATTAATTTTTCTAACATTATTTACTACGGGAGAAAGTTCTCGGTTCCTCCCGCTTACTTTGAAATAAAAAAAAAATAATAAAAAAAATGTAAAATTAAAATACAAGTAATAAAGAGGTAAATCAAAATTAAAATAAAATGAAAATGAAATAAAGATGATCAAAATAATAAAAATAAAAATAAAAATAAAAAAATAAAATAAAAGTACTAAAGAGTAATAAAAATAATAATTGAATAAACCTGATAAAATAGTAATAATAATAAAATGAAAAGAAAAATTTGAAAAAAAAAAATAAAAATAAAAATAATGAAAGTAAAAATAACAAAAATAATGAGTTCCTTCATTAAGATCACTAGCTAAATACCCTGTTTGATTAACGAATTTTTTGTAAGGAGAACCTCTTGTAGATGTATACAATTCAGTATTCTCTTATCTTAGCGATGAAGATAATTATCAAAATGTAACCAGTCACGAAAAGTAGGAGATTTAAAGCATTTGTTTAAAAGAAAAAATAAATAATAAACAAGGAGAGGGGCGGGGATGTTGGGGGTAGGGTTTTTATGCATAAAAGCATTGTGGGGACAAAAAAAAAAAAAAGAACAAAAAAAAAAAAAAAAAAAAAGACGAGAGAGAGGGAGTGAGGGGTACGGGAGTGGGCGGGGGTGGTGGTGTTTGGGGGTAGGGGTTTTATGCATAAAAGCATTTGATCAAAAGCAAAAAAATAAATAAAAAGAGAGAGAGATGAGACGGAGGGAGGGAGGGAGAGAGAGGTAGGGGGTGTTTGGGGGTTAGGGGTTTTATGCGTAAAAGCATTTGGTTAAAAGAAAGAATAAATTAAAAAACGAGAGAGAGGGAGAGAGGGGTTTATGGGGGTGAGGGAGGCGGTGGGGGGATTTTAAGCGTATAAGGTCACCGATGTGCTGAACGGGTTACGGTCAACCACAAAACGATTGATATATAAATTAGTGGCTCAGAAAATATTTTCCCATAATACAGCTGTTTTCTTACACTATTGGTAAAAGTTTCAAAGCAAGCTCAGTTTCTAGCAAAAACAAAACAAAAAATATTTACTTTGGAGAGATAACTCGAGTTTCTGGTTGTAAACGGCGGTAACAAGGTAATTGCCTCAGTCAATGAATCAAGTAAAGTCATTCCAGATCTAATGGAGCAGTTGAATGGTCTCCATTACCGTAAAAAAAAAAATTACTACAGATTTTAGAGAAATCTGTAATAGAGTCTCTGGCGACACAGGGCATCGGGAGGTTCGTAAAATCGTTTATGAAAAATGTATATTTCTCCTTCATAAAAGTTGCGCCCATCTGGGAGACTTAATTACTTGCTGTTGTTCTTTACGATATCAGATGGCGAAATTACAGATTCGGATATGTGAAATTGTCTTGTCAAAAGCATAAATTTCCAGAATGACGGTAGGCTGCAAAGACTCTTAAGTAATGCCTACAATGCACCGCATGAGGTGCACTGACGGCACTACCTCCCTACAGGAGTAATTCAATGTAAGCTGTCATTTAAACAATAATTTTACATGTCCACACAACTGAATTATTGCCGAGCCAAAAAGGCGGTCATTTCATATAATTCCTCATTTAGTAGTTATACAGGAATAAAATATCACTCCTTTGGCAAAATGCAATCTCTAACATTATGACAAATCTTCAAAAGTCGTTCAATAGGTTCGTTGCTTAAATAACAGGACGTTTTGTTGAAATAACAGATTTCGTTCGTATTTAAAAAAATGTTTTTGATGAAAGAGCTTACTTAGAAGGAAGAAATATTAAAAAAAAAAAAAAAAAATTGCTCTAACTTGTGTTGGAGCGTGCATGTCGGGTGAATAAGGAAGCGTCAGTGAAACAAGTGAGTTAACCCTCCTTCCCCATAACTCGGTTAGGCAGGATTCATCATCTGATTTGCAAAGGAACTGAGCAAGACTGACACTTATCCAGAATACGACTGAGGTCGAGATAATGGCTAAGAATTTTTTTTTTTTTTTTTCTTTTTAATGAAGGTTTTATATCGAGAGGTAAGCGGTATTAGTTTCTGTCGCGCTCTTTCTGTAGCGTTAAATTTTATTTATGGTTGTTGGACACCTTTTCAAAATTGAACTAATATAATGATGATAATAATTGTATTATTATTATCATATTATTATTATTATTATTATTATTGTTATTATTACTCTGGAAGGAAACCCTCTTTTAAAAATGTTTTATTAAAGTTATTGATGCCTCAACTGCATTAATTTTATATAGGTTCTCCTCTATTTTCCTAATTTGTTATAAAACATATCATTATTATTGTATTATTATTCAAAACGGTATAATTTGATCCTGTGACATAATCGTCACTACAAAAAAGCCTCTGATCTGTAGTCTTATTGTGAAGTTTCATTACACCATGCATATACGATAACACCTCCAACTTTCCATACTACCACCAATTACTTGCCATTAAATTCGTAAATTCATGGAAATAAATCCAACTCCCTCGATTAGGTGGGATATGACTACGTTTTCTGTTCGCTAGTGAATTTTTTCAATAAGATGAAAGCATGAATAACTTAGACATAGAAAATTCTTCGTGTGAATGATGCATTTTATTATTATTATTATTTTTTAAAGTCATTCACGTCACAATTAAAGCATTTTTCCTGGAGTGCTTCATCTGCAGAGCTTATTCAAAATAGTAAAATGTGTGTGTGAGAGAGAGAGAGAGAGAGAGAGAGAGAGAGAGAGAGAGAGAAAAAACATTCAGGCAGGAAATTTGTTCCAAGAGAGAAATACAATCGAATTGTGTCCTTCCATTTCAAAATGTGAAAAAAAAGTTTATTGGAGTCACAACCTGACCATTATTGGCTGGACTCTCCTGGAAACGAAGGAGGAAGGACAGGAAATTCTTTTCTCAATTCCTCATCCTTCTTTTTCTATCCCAGTTTCGCTAAATTCCTATTCCTTTCTTCGTTATTCTTATGCCATCAATCATCTGGACGTACTGTGTATTAATTATTATTTCTATTTTATTTCATTCATTTTTTTTATTTTTTTATTTTTTGTTGAAACTGTATTCCTTACTTTGGTCTTTACATATCCATATCAAGTCCCTAACAGTTTTGCATTTTGGCGTCTTGCTATTTATTTATTTATTTTTCTTTTTTTTAAGCTTCCAAATTTTATAAAAGTACAATCAAAGCGACGTTTCCTCACTCGTCTCCATTAACCAAAAGTTTATTCAAGGACCCATTCAAATATTCCACCTTTCTTTTAATGGTTTTTAGTTTCCTGTAAAAGAAAACTATTGAGATGGCTAATTAAAATGTAACCATCACGTTAACCGAAGCCCTAAACCAGCGGATACATAATACCCGGACCGGATATTCCCGAACTGTAACCGAGTACTGAGACTTTCCCTTAACAAAAAAGAGGGACGTCATATCTTAAAAACTAACCATGGAATCTTCTTGGAAATAATCTCATTATGTTTCCCACACCCAAAATTCTGGCGGATCCATCTTTGAACTAATTTAACATAACCCAACTCAACCTAACCTAACCTAAGGGATTTGCACACAGGCCATTTATTTATTTTTTACTGTTTTTTTTTATGCCAGCCAATTTAGATGAAGTCCCCATCATCGTTACAGTTTTATCCGAATTTTTGATTGCGCGAGAAGTTGGTGTTCACCCATAAAAGACTTGCCTTCAGCTTCCATTAAATGTTATGCCTCAGAGTTTTGCACTTTCATCTTCCAGATGAGAACTTGCAAACTGTATCAGTTTTATAGTTAAAGATGAAACACCGAGTATCAGTGCAGCTTGCAAACTTGCAGTTATCTTGTTGTGTGTCTGCCTATCTGTTTATCTAACTATTTATCTATGTATATATATATATATATATATATATATATATATATATATATATATATATATATATATATATATATATATATATCTATATGTGTGTGTGTGTGTGTGTGTGTGTGTGTGTGTGTGTGTGTGATAGAAACCCCTTATCAATGCGAGCAGCCATATTTGCTTTTGCTCAACTGTTTATTACCTGGACGGATGCACTGAAGACGGTAATCTCAAAAGGTTTCCATAAAATCCAAACTGGAAAACGCTATTCTGGAAGCAGCATGGCTGCCAGTAAAAGGATCCAGGCGAAACGATCGCCCTTCACTGGTTCCAGTCGAGTCGTTCCGGAAGAGGAGTGCTGGAAAGTACATATTTTCTATTTCCATAAGATTCTGGAAGGCCGTTTTCCTCATAGGGTCAGAGAGGAGGTTCTCCTGAGAGAGTAAGCCCAGCGGCGAACAATATATCCATAACAAACAAAACGCATTGCCCGTAGGGGGGTAGTGCCGTCAGTGTACCTCACAGTTTGCTCTGTAGGCATCACTAAAGGTCCTCTGCAGTGTCCCTTCGGCCCCTACCCACAACCCATTTCATTCCTTTTACCGTACCTCCATTCATATTATCTTCCTAATAATTATTTCACCGTTCAAACCTACCTACCCTCAATTTCCTTTCCAGTGCTGAATGACCTCATGGGGCCCAGTGCTTGGCCTTTGCCCTAAACTAATATCCACTGCATTCCATTTAAAACACATTACTCATTCCATGTCTCATGCTTGTAAAGACATTGACAATAATAATTTTTTTTTTCATAGATTTAGCGAACAGCATGCAAATATACTTTATACTTAAACGTAAAGAAGAGTCAGTTTTCAAATGAAAGTATGTTAAGTTTATTTATGCCCTTAGATACCGGGCTAGCAAATTCCTGAGGTGTATACTAGTATTGCACCAGACCTTTTTTTTTTTTTTTGCCATGCCCCTAGGATAGTTTAGGTTTTGTTGGGTTAGGTTAGCTTAGTTAAATGGGTATTCAATTGGTAATTTCGGTGTGGGAAACCTAATAAGATGATTAATTTTCAAGAAAATTCTATGGTTAGTTTTTAAGATTATGGCGTCCCACTTTTTTTCAGTGAAGGTTTCGGTACTGTTATAGTTCTAAAGTAGATCTAAAGTATGGTTACATGAATGACATTGACATGACTCTGCTGCCTCGTTTTCCCTCGTACTTAGATGAATCTAATGATATAGCTCTCGCCCACAATAAATACCTGAAGATCGCTTTCATATCACTGCAGATTTAGCTTGCTTCGTCTTTTAAAAAAATATAGCTTTTATTTGGGCAATGTTCTCAATTTTCTGATCAGTTATATAATACGTTAAAGAAATTTTTTTTATTGCCACTTTTCAAATGTAATATTTATTCTACTTTCACAGACATCGTTGTATGCTTTGTCTGTATAACAGAAATTTTTATAGATTATATATTTTGCATTTGTCCATATTTACATTAGACTTCAGGAAATATAGGAATTGGTAAAAAGTACCTGTATTTTCAACCCACGAGAAATAAAAAAAATAATAGCTATGAAAAGGAAAGCCAACAGAGAGAGAAAAAAATGAAAATATGAATGATATTGAGATTGAAAATGAGACGTCGAATAAGTGGGATAGGATAAAAACCTGAGGCAAAAAACTGCTCAGCATCAGGTGAGGTGTAAAAGTTCGTCTAATTGGACGGAAAACGGGTCAAGAAACGGTTATTTCGAGCTTCTAAAGAAAAAGCGAGGCTGTAGCCGAGGGAAAAACGAAATGGTAATGATGCTGGTTGAAGAAAGTGAGAGAGAGAGAGAGAGAGAGAGAGAGCTGTTGTTCGTGAAAAGTGGTAGATATGTTGGCCAAGAGAAAGGGAATATAGTATCACAGCGAGGGAAGTAACAAGGCGTGATCCGACCTCCAGCTAATGTTTGGCGCGTGCTAAAATCTATGGGCAAATAGCGTGTTCTTTCACCTTCGAAAATTAAAATCAATTCGCTATATTTTATTAAAAATAATTGTTAGGTACTGTTTAACATGCACATGATTTATTTTTTACATTTTTCATTCTAATAAAAAAATCATAAGTATCCTATCCTGAAATTCCTGTATCTTTAACTCAACGCGAAACACCTTTTTCAGATCTTTTAGGCTCTTCCATAGACCTTTCTTACTACCCCAACAAGAACAACAGCAACAACAATAACAACAATGTGGTTTGGAGGCTTACTCACCGATTGAGCGAAAATGATGGCGGGGGTAGGGGGCCGGGGGGTGACTCTGAATGATGGACGGAAGGTTTCTGCTTTGAGCTGACTGCCTGACTGATGGGTTCCTTCAAGTAATGAATCATCAGATCCATCACTGAAACACAGATGGGTCTTTCCTTCATTCTGTGTTGTTGTCTATCTTGATTGATGGAATGCATTGTTTCATGTTCCTCAACTATTCACGGTCGTCTCATTTTTTATTTTTTTTGCCTTGAAAGCAGATTTTACAGTCAAGTTGATTCTTATTTTCAACATTTTTTTATCTCATATTTATTGCATAACCTGCTCTCAGTCTTCATTGAATATTTCATTACACCATGTTATTAGTTTTCATGTGCATGAAATAACGGTTTTCGTAAACAACTTTCAATATTTCTAACATTGTCCTAATTTATGGTAGTACACTGCATTGACAGATGTGCTTAATTAAGCCGCTTTCTCTTAAAGAAAAAAAAAAGGAGATCAACCTCTTCTTGTCTTTCCTCGTACCGTTTCGAACAAGTGGTGCTTCATGGCGTATCTGAGACGCAGACATCCCCCTTACCTAGTTATTTACAAAAATAAAAAATAGAATTATATATCATCATACAATATATTAATTTGCCTTGATAAATTTCGTATGCCCCAGGATAGGTAAAATGACATTTAACCATATGTCTAACAACCATTTGAAAAGGTATAGTTGAAGATACGCTATACCGACGTCACTGATAAACGTCACCACTTCTGCGGATGGTTGGGTGGTTAAGCGTAACTGTAACCTCATTTTCTTAGGCAAAAATAAAGTTACTGAAACACATATGGTAATACACAGTCCTCCCGAAGGTTAGGACGAAGTTTGAAACACTCAAGTACTATAGTATCATGGAAATCCACAAGTCGATTTAAAAGTTGTTTAAGGAAAACTCTATATATTATGTCCTCTGGAATGCTTGCTTTTTGCGTGCTTGCTGTAGGTTAGGCCAGCCTTATGCTGGTGTTATAGCTTGTAGTGTTCGCGTGTATGTACTCTTACCTGCTTTTTTCTTCTAGATGATTCGTTCTGCGAATCTGTTTCTATGTTTTATGTCTTATTCTTCTTCGTAATTGGTAGTAGTTCTGGATTAGTAATACCAGTCTCTCAGGAGTGTCTAGGTGAGACAAACGGCAGAGTTTCTTTCTTTACTATTGCAAAGGATACAAGTTACAGTGCACAAGTTATAACTTAAGAAACAACTGTTTAGGACCACTGGCAAAGTCTCGCTTCTTTACTGTACGACGGCGGCTGGTCCTCTCTACTCTCGTGCTGTCGTTCTGGCCCAACCTCCTAAGGCGGTGTATGTTCCAGCTCCCCGCCCAAACGGGGTCCGGATTCGCAGAGCCGACTCTCTCTTATCTTACCCCACCCTCTTTTGGGTGGGGGTTAACATGATAATTTCCTCCTCTTGAAGGTGGAGCTTGCTATTTTAACATGATAATACCTCCTGCTTTTCAGCAGCACGTAACTTAATT
>NC_087204.1:18499246-18521746 GCF_015104395.2 Macrobrachium nipponense | reverse complement strand
AAAAATGTTGTAAAAATGTCAAATGGTTCCTGCAGCGATGAAGCCCTTCCCTGCTACACCTGAACAACTGGAGAAATAATGCCCCAGAGAGAGAGAGAGAGAGAGAGGAGAGGAGAGAGATAGAGAGAGAGAGAGTCTCTCACTGAGGATAGAAATGGAGCAATAGGAACTTCTCCCCCATAAGCATCATCGCCAATTGGGGCTAACTCAGTGGATGACTTACAGCCCGAGGGAAAACAGATCCCTTTAATTAGATTGTGGAGATGTAGCGTTGCTGTACGTCTGTAGTATAGTTCAGAAACGAATGTGTGTGTAGACACATACATACACATACACACGCGCGTGCTTGAGTTTGAGAGCTACGCCATAAAAGCCACATTGACTCTACGTCCTTTCTCCATAGTCGACGCAAAGGGATGTCCCTTTTTCCCCTGACTGTCATTCATCCACTTGAGTTAGTCCCAGTTGGCGACGACGTTTATGGCAGAAGTTTCCATGTGCTCCATTGGACTCTCCTCAGTGAGAGACAGAGAGAGATAGGTTCTCTTTTGAGTAATTTTCTACTCCAGCTTTTCGGTTTGAACGGGCAAAACTCCCTGCCAAGCAGTGGGAATCGTTGGTCGTTTGTCCGTCCTTACTATTTTCTTTCTTTTTCTCTAATAAGATATTTCAGTGAACTAAACTTTCAAATGTGGAACGTTCTTCTCTTGTTTGCTCGATTATTGAAACACCAAGGACGATTTTTCATTATCTGAATGGAAGTGAATTGACACGGAGTGGGTTTCACGACGTGTATGGAGCGAATTACGTTCGTTTGTCGTTCAGAAAAAAGGCAGAGAGAGAGAGA
Source organism: Macrobrachium nipponense (assembly GCF_015104395.2). Taxonomy (NCBI): domain Eukaryota; kingdom Metazoa; phylum Arthropoda; class Malacostraca; order Decapoda; family Palaemonidae; genus Macrobrachium; species Macrobrachium nipponense. The sequence goes on along the minus strand of NC_087204.1, from coordinate 18,520,899 downwards.
GAGAGAGAGAGAGAGAGAGAGACTCTCCCCGCATCTGGAATATGTCCACAACTGATTATTTTATCTAAAAAAAAACGACATCGAGCTTTCGTAAATTATCCTAGCAGTCACTCCGTCTAGTTGTCCTGTTTTTTTTATTATTATTATTTTACTACTAAAGAAAAAACAGTCTCGATTTTCATCTCTCCATAAGTACAAAATCACCTGGCATCGCTATGGAATTGGTATCGTTTAACTAATTATTATTATTGTGGGGGGAGGGGGGGGGAATCTCTATCACGAGAGTTTAGACAATGTTCTGAGGGGTCCAGAGAAGGGTTCGAATGCCTTTATGAAGGTTTTATAACTTATACACGAACATTTGACATTTTTGTTATTAGTGGACCCCTTAGATTATTATTATTATTATTATTACTATTACTATTATTATTATTATTATTTTATTATTATTGTTGTTATTATTAATGATATATTTCCTTCCGGAAATATATTCTAAGCGAGATAATTCGATATAGGTCTTAATAACCTTAATTGGCTGCCATTTCAAGCACTCTCGCGTCGAAACCCCAGGAGCTAATGTTATTCTCTTCTTGACGTCAGACATTAATTACATTGGCAAGTCTTCACGCGCTCTGTGTAAAACAATAATTACTACTGAAGCGACAGCTAATGAGATCGTTCATTAAAATTTAGTTTTCTGGTAAGAAAAACAAAAAAAAAAAAGGTCCGCACTTTCTCTGTCCGCCCTCAGATCTTAAGAACTACTGAGGCTAGAGGGCTGCCACATCGGTACGTTTGATCCATCACCTCCAATCACCCAAAAAAAAAAAAAAAAACATACCAAATTGCAGCCCTCTAGTTTTTTTCAATAGTTTCTGTTTTATTCAAGGTTAATTTTAACCATAATCGTGCGTCTGACAACGCTATAGGACAAGTCACCACCGAGCCGTGGTTAGTTTTCATGGGGTGCGGCTCATACAGCATTATAACGAGACCACCAAAAGATATATCTTTTTTTGGTGGCCTTGGTTATACGCTGTACAGAAAACTCGATTACGCCGTTAAAGAAACTTCGGCGTATTTTATACTTGTTTGTAATGGTTTCCAATATGTCACTGGACTATTTTTACTCCTATAGTCGAGCACCCGACTGAGTATTTGTCTTTCACGGAAAAATGAAATATAAATGTTCTGTTACATAATTGGGCATTTTTGTAATGAGTAAAATGCTATGTTTTATGCCTGGCTGATTTCCTGTTCCTACCGTTCGTCTTTCAACATCTCGTGCGCTTTTGAAGTGTATTTATCATCATTATTATTATTATCATGCAATAAATCACTTCCTAATACTCTTCCCAATACAATTCACTCTAGTTTGTTTTTTGTTTCTTTCTTTCCTCCTTTGAAATATTTTTCTCAGATAGCTTTTTTGGCCAATACGCCTAATTGTTTGCAATTGCGTCCACGTCTCAATAGAGATCTATTCAAATCATATTTTCCCATCAAAGAAGAAAAAAAGAAAAAAAAGAGGAAACTTTGACAATCCTATTAACTTCAGAGATCTGTACGTGTTAATAACTTTCCTAATCACTTTTCAATTATTATTATTATTTTTTTTTTTTTGCTCTATCACAGTCCTCTAATTCGACTGGGTGGTATTTATAGTGTGGGGTTCCAGGTTGGGTTGGCATCCTGCCTCCTTAGGAGTCCCATCACTTTTTCTTACTATGTGTGCCGTTTCTAGGATCACACTCTTCTGCATGAGTCCTGGAGCTACTTCAGCCTCTAGTTTTTCTAGATTCCTTTTCAGGAATCTTGGGATCGTGCCTAGTGTTCCTATGATTATGGGTACGATTTCCACTGGCATATCCCATATCCTTCTTATTTCTATTTTCAGATCTTGATACTTATCCATTTTTTCCCTCTCTTTCTCTTCAACTCAGGTGTCCCATGATATTGCGACATCAATGAGTGATACTTTCTTCTTGATTTTGTCAATCAACGTCACGTCTGGTCTGTTTGCACGTATCACCCTATCTGTTCTGATACCATAGTCCCAGAGAATCTTTGCCTGATCGTTTTCTATCACTCCTTCAGGTTGGTGCTCGTACCACTTATTACTGCAAGGTAGCTGATGTTACTTCTGACATTTCTAGACTACCAGAGGGGTGGACTGAAGTGTTTAACCATTAATTAAGGTAAAAATGTAGGTATGACGATACTAATATGTTAGATACCTTAACTAGTGGTTTTGAAATGTGAGAGGGAACTTTAGACGAGTAAAAGACGAAGGATACGATACAAAAATGCCTACAGTACACCAGAAGCCGTTAATGTATATATACTTTAATGCGACGTTTCGAAGCTCCGACAATTACGTGACACTATAAAGCTGCAATTTCGACTTAGAAAGGAAATGGGAAGCTTGAAGCTAGTGAGCTTTCGTTTGGAAGTTTTTCGCCCATGACAAGAGCTTATTTGTAATTCAAAAGGAAGAGATCTGTTTTGGTATTCAGCGGAGGCTTCCTAATGATATAAGGTAGCTCTCGGATTGTGGGGATTAACGTGTTTATCGATTAGGCAGGACGATTGTCCTTTTATCTTTCTTTGGCCTACTTTATTCATGACAGATTTTAAACTGTGACGTAACGATGCTCAAAATATTGTCTTTAATTTTTTCATTAAATTACAAAAACTGACGGGATACTGTGCTATATTTTTACACCAAAGCGCTATGATTTTCTAACAGAAATTGTCTAAATATATTTGAACCAAAACGAACCGTCAATTCCGTCCTTAATATAATGGAAATAAGAGCGCCATCGAAATTTGTTTTTTATATTTTTCGTCTAATCAGTTTAATCTAAATTAACTTTCAGTTCGGGTCTCACTCAACGCAGATAGTCTATTCGATATACGAAATAGACTCTTTTTTCGAAATACAGGGAAATGTATGCATATAAAAGACGAAATAAATCCGCGGTCCAGGAATCGAGATGAACTTTGTGTTTCCTGACATCGCTTTGCGTATTGCTCAAAGTTAAAAGCGTCAAACCAAATATTTAAAAAAATATATTTTCCACATATCGCAGCAAAATTGAATTCAAGCGTGTGCAATTAAGGTAATGGGTAGAAATCTCAATTTACGAGAGCACGAATTAATGTTCTTTAATTTAATTAAGGTCCACAATATTATACTGATGGAGGCAGTAGTAAAATTTTATATAAAACTACGTAAAAGCTTTCGTCATCTGTCACTCGACTGAAGATGAACCCAGGGTAGGGTTCGAAAGCTTTTACATAGTCTTGTAAAATTTTACAACTGCTTCCATCAGTGTATTATTGTGGACCTTAAAGAAAATGAATTAATGTTGGGCGAGCACGAATATAATTATGTGGTTTCACAGTTGTACTGATTTTGTCTATAGGCAAATTCTGTAGGGCAGGTGTCGAAGAGATATTTGAGAGCTTGATTAAGTGCTGCGTTGTGCCGCATACATATCAAACATAGTTGTTTTCCTCTCTCTCTCTCTCTCTTTCAGACCTCACTGGTTTTATTCCTCATCGCCACGGAAGTAAATTCCCGAGATGTATACTGGTATTGCACCAGCCCCGGCCTTTTTTCCCCCATGCCCCTAGGTTAAGCAAGGTTAAAGAGAAGAAATTCATGAGTAATTTGGGTGTTGGAAACATAATGAGATTATCTTCAAGAAGATTCTAGAGATAGATCTGCACAAGATAAATGCAAGCAGCCTTCCTTGCATTGGTGAAATACCGAATGTCACAATTAAAGATAACATTACCAGCTGGAGAATTAGCCGCCCGTCGTGCACAACTCCCCCCCCCCCCCCCCACCCCCCCCCCCACACCTCTCTCTCTCTCTCATCTATCTCTCTCTCTCTCTCTCTCACTCTCTCTCTCTCTCTCAGAACAATTTTTTTTACCACAATCGTCTCCCCAGAACTATTTTAACTATAATGTTCTTCCTCCACGTAAATATATATATAGGAATTATAGTATAATCACCACAAGGCGCATCAAAGTAGGGCCGCTGTAAAAGGAGCAATAATTGCATAATGTAATAATTGCTGGAAAATGCTTTTATAATTAACAGATTATCAAATTATCCCAAAACTCTGATATATCAATTTGATAATTCTATTGACCACATTTTGTGTGAAGGCGAAAAACAATTTATCGAAACTAAAAAATGAACATATTTTTCTATGCGAAGATAATATTCTATTCAGCTGTAAGGTTCATTTTTCGAATGTTAACGTATGACATCTGGAAGTTGGAATAATGCTTCAAATTGGTGCCCAATCTAAAGAATATTTAATGGCAAAGCAAAATGTAATAACTATATATATTTTCGTAATACCCAGACGTAAATGACTGATAAATCTTCTACAAGCCAAATGTCATTTAGGCCATCGATGACAGTTATAGAGCAACATATAACCAACAGAGAGAGAGAGAGAGAGAGGAGAGAGAGAGGGGGGAGAGAGAGAGAGAGAGAGAGAGAGAGAGGAATCACAGTCGAAACGCTTGCAAAAGGAAGGAGACGAACTGCGCTATTTGAACGAACCCTCGAAAACGTAACGCCACGTCTGTGACTGCTGTGAATTTAACGACCTCTTCAACGGTCGTGGAAATTGCGTACACGCGGCTTTCATCATCACAGCCAGCCTTTGGGTGCTGCGAACTCCCTTGTTACGCTTCTTATTCAAATGAGAGTCGATTTAGATACAGCTGTGGCCGAGGCTGAAGCTTGGCGGGGGTTGGGGCGGGGGTGGGGGGGGGGGGGGTGGGGGGGGGGGGGGTGTTCGGTCGTATTGCAAAGGCGAGGGTTCAGTTGAAGACCAATCTTTATTTAAAATCAAATTAACCACCTGGTCTCGTCACTTTGGAAACCATGGTGATATTGCTTTGGCCAAAATATTATTTGCTTGAGAGAGGAGAGAGAGAAGAGAGAGAGAGAGAGAGAGAGAGAGAATCACACTTATCGTGAAATACCAGATCTTTTCCCAAGTCCTCTAAGGAGGAAAAGGGCATATTTAAGGAGAGAAAAAGATCCCTAACCAGACTTCTCACTTGGCCATGAGTCTTGTCACAAAATTGATGCATCTTGAAAAAATTAATGAATCTTGTAATAATTAATGAAGTCGGGTAAAAATTCACGAACAATCTTAGTTGGCAGAACGCAATGAGTACCACTGAATGAAAACAACCTGAATCTATGATTTTTTTTTTATTTTTTTTTTTTTAGTTTTCATGTAAACGTATAATGTATTAGTATACATAAAGGCAATTATTAAAATTAAAAATTATATTAAAGGTTTTAATAAACGCAGCAGAGAGATGATGGTCGATGACGAAGGAAATAATAGGTATGATTTTAAAACAGGCACACACACACACACCACACACCACACACACACACACACTACATATATATATATATATATATATATATATATATATATTATATATATATATATAATATATAATAAAAAAAATATAAGTATGTGTGTATACACAACACCTATACATTCATTACAGTCATGCAACCATCACAGGAAAATTCATAACACTGTCATTCAAAAGGAAAGTTTTCCTGTGTTGTACTGACACAGAAATCTATTTGTTCACAATAAACGCCATTATGTAACCCCGAATTAAACCCGAGCGCGTAAAACCCATCAAATCATTCTATTTTGGGTGATTAAAGAGGAGTCCCATTTCGAGCAATATTTGGAATTCAAATCAAACGCGCATTGCGCGAATTATGACATGAAAACGGATTAAAATTGCACACTCGTTGTTTTTTCCTTTTGTTTTTTTTTTTTTTTTTTTGCTTTTTTTTGGGGGGATGATGCCGTTTTTTGTGTAGTTTTTTGGGGTATTATTATTGTTATTATTATTATTTTTTTTTTTTTGGCCGCTGTGGAACTTGAGTTGGGTCGCCATTAAGTTTTACCTTTGAGGCAGAAACATGAGCGCCGGTTTGCTACCCACTTTATTTATTTATTTATTTATTTATTTTTTTTTTTTTTTTTTTTTTTTTTGAGGGGGCGGTATAATCTTTACGTGTGTGCAAAAACGGGCCATGAATTGCAATTGATGTTGCACTCTCAGATGTAAGAGGAAAGACCGTGTACACACATAAATTGGCCGGGTTACCGATGTACCCTTTACAAGCACAAGAAAAATTCTCTTTTTTTTGTTGCTGACATCAACAAATTTATAAAGTCGATCGCTTGCTCCAGTTTCTCCTGTTCATAATTAATTAAATAATAAATAAACAATTAAATAAATAAACAAACAGAATTAAAAGAAACGTCAGATATAAGAAACATTTTCACTGTCTAATCCGCAAGATTTCGCTGAAACCCTAAAAACAATAAATGATAAGATATAAAAAAATGCAATGCCTAAAAATATCAGCTGCCAATATTTACGATACGAGACAGACTCTATGGTAAAAGTTAATGTAGCAACACTGAGGTAGACTTAAGGATAAAATCATATAAACAATACAATAAGATATATCCTATGACCTTGAAATGTAATGCGAATAATAAAAACGTGGCCAGAATCTTATAAGCAATTTGATCTCATGATTATATATTTGCGAATAAAACGTAGGTTTGCGGTCAATCAGACTTTTAGACCCAGCGGGCAGCAACGGTTACGCTTAATTAAAAGGAATTGCGTAACTTTTAGATGGCGTCACGGGACGGAATTGACGCTGACTGGAACAGCCACGGGTGCAGGAACCATGATTTCCCTTTTTTCGTGTTCCTTTCATCCTCAGTTACAGAGGCTGTCACAGAAAGCATATTCGGCAGTCTCCACAAACTTCAAATATAACCTCAAATTAAGCAGAGGTCATTCGTATTAGACATCTAATTAATTCTTCCTCGAAAAGTTTATGTTGTCATAAAAGGGACGCAAATAAAAATGTTTGACAAATATATATGAATTACGACAAAAATTCAAATGAGATCTGTAGATAATTTTCTTCTAAAACTGGACCAAAACTATCTTTCCACTCACGTTAAAAACATCGAATCACAAGTTGAGATATCATGTTCTGTTCATGCAAATGCAAATGCAAGTCAACGCAAACGCATACATCACTACCATTAAATTAATTGGGGGCAGCTCTCCCTGCGTTATGTGATATCGTGTAGTAACTGATAGTTCAAATTTGTTGCGAACATATTTTGACGGACGGTACAGAAATGTTAAAGCTTTCATTAATGAGGTAAACACGCATACGCAAACACTTAATACGAACAGACAGGCAGATAAACAAACAAGCAAACATACACATTTTATATATATGCCATAATAAATTATATTTGTATGTCTTTAGTTAATTAATGATTAACTGAATTTGTTCTCTGAAAAGCTACAATAAATCATGGGAAATAGACTTGTATAGAGGCTGATGGTTAAAATTATCAAAAAGTTACAATGAAGATTGATCGCTTATTCGTTACATTTATTTTTCTTGGAATATAAAGTTAAGTATGATATAGCTTAATTGTCCTAAAACCCAAAATTACTACTGGTCGAATTAACGGGTCATTATTGACGTCTTATAAAAAAAATGTCTTAAGTTGACGTAGGAAAATGTCTTCAATAACGTATTGGGGAAATACTTCGAACGATGATATGCCGATTATGGCATGGAAGATGGAGACGCATAAAAGAAAAAATTATGAAACTGATACCGAAGAATGTTCATGCAGGTAAGTGAAGAGATAAGTGAAGACGTTGATGAATGAGCCCCAGGTTCCATGGTTACGATCTGTGTCTGGGGATTGTACAACAAAATACCCTTTGTATTTACAACCTTCAAGATTAATGGAGCAATATATCATACTCTCCGTCTCTCGCGACGATTGAATCCCAGGATTGAAGTGCAGTTGGGGAATCAAAAATCATATCAAACATTCATAGAAGTTTCATAAAAATGTTCAGAATTTGGTGTGTGGAAGCAACTTCACTCACGAATAAGTGTCAGATATTAGGAAAAAAGGAGGCCTACTTAGCTTTATGGAAATAAATACAATAAAAGCTAAAGGTTATCAGCTGCGAAATACCAGCAATCGTTGAATCTTGTTATCACTTTGAAGTGTGCCTGCTGCAAAATAGAATTAGAGTATCAGCTCTCTACTTATGTAACCACATCACCCTGTATCTCCTTTGAAACAGAGCGAGAAAATGGCTAAGCTCTGATGTGAAAACTGATGATGGGACCACATCATAGATAGTGGAGCCTCGACGAGAATGGTTCACAGGAAACAACGGATACTGGTGGTTAGACCAGGAAGGACGAGGACTAAGGATTGATATAAAGATGGCCATCTGTACCAAGTAAGTCTCTATGTACATTAAACTATTACACGTTCCAGGGAGACATTCCCATTTACTGTTGACCTGCGGCCTCTGCTTCTTCGTAACAGTTTCATGATCCAAAGAACACATTCCTAACATGAAATTACTCCACATTCACCCACCACCCACTTTTCCCTTTCCGGTATCTTTCTTCGCGCGTTTCCATTCGTGCTAAGGAAACTTAAGTTCATGTGATACTCAAATATTTACGCCACCTTCCAAACGCCGCGTCCCTCCCCAATTTAGATAAAGTTGCTATAGTAGTAAAGTATGGTGCCTAACCACGTCGTAAAAGGAATTATACCATTTCACTGCTCAAGAGATGGGACGGTTTAAGGACACTAAAACGATGTTACTGCATACGAAACCAGATGTGTGTGTGTGTGTTTTTTTTTTTTATCCTTATATGATCTCAGCTATCCCCATCTCTCTCTCTCTCTCTCTCTCTCTCTCTCTCTCTCTCTCTCTCTCTCTCTTTGTATGTATGTGTGTGTGGGTGTGTGGGTGTGAGACATGTATAGGAAAACTACAAACTAAAACATATGACGAAGAAATATACCCGACACTATTGTTTTCAGAAGCACTTTCAGAGTTGGTAATAATGTCAGGCACGACTACCTTATTTTCAAGATTTTTTTTTTTTTTACTTTTCTCCTTCTCAGTGCATGAATAGCAAACAAAAGCAATCCCTGACACATCTACTACACACGCAATCACACCCAGTTTTCTGCCTGGAAGCAGGTCATGCTTCAACTGATGATTTCTGCTACGGATTCCGCAGAATACTGAGAGCGCCTCAGTGGCGTGATCGGTATGGTCTTGACCTGCCACCTCAAGCATTCCATTGAGTAGTTAGACATGTGTATTTCTGGTGATAGAAGTTCACTCTCGATGTTGTTCGGAAGTCACGTAAAGCCGTTGGTTCCGTTGCTGAATAACCACTGGTTCCATCCAACGTAAAAACGCCATACAAACAAAAAACTCAAGTTTTCTGCCTGGCAGCAGATCACGCTTGAACTGAAGATTTCTGCCACGGATTCCACAGAATACTAAGAAATCACAAAAGTAAACACGTGATTCTGTTTATTAGCTAAAGCCACTGGGAAAGTTCAGAATGAAAAGACTAAGAGTCCCAAGTACTTTCGTGTATTCGACACATCTTCAGGGCACAAAGTACCAGACACTGTCTTTTCATTTTTAACTTTTCCAGTGAATTCAGCTAATTCCACAAAATATTGCCTTTAAGCAAATTGTTGCCCTGTTTCTGTTTTTATATATTATATATACTTATTGAATTAAAATTATTGAAGCAACTCTGTATTACGGGTTGACTGACTGGCAGTAATTGTGACCCAAGTTTATTGATTATAATAACACATACTTGCTCATGCTGCCTCCTACAGATGAAGAACCTCTTAGATTTCAGAAGCAGGGCTCTCAAGTTTAGATCTGGCCTGGATAGTGGAAGCTTCAGTTAATTTTAGGCCTACGTTTTCGTTGGGAAAGAGGAAGGGACGTGTATCCTTTGTGTTGCAATTCCCAGTGCTTTAAATGAAATACTGGGAAGTATCTACATCCCATGGAAAATCTACTCTGAGACATAGCTTGTTTCTAAAGTAGATAACCATAGAAAACATGCCACGAATATGTTTATATGTGAAAATAATTAGCATGAATACAAGGGCATCCTTCACTGTTACAAGATTCTTTTTTTTTTTTTTTTTATTCTTTATTGAGGATTTCACTTTCCCTTAAAAACAAGTAGTTCCTGGCGTAAATAAAGCGTTAGCAGCATTCGAATAAACAATTGTAGGAAATAAGATGATCATACTTAGCTTTACAAACTAAAAATCCGTGCTTTCCTTTGACTTGGTGTACTCATAGAGGGTTCGTTGAATATGTAAGAGTACCCCATCAAATCTTATAATCTGTTTTCTATGATATCAATGTTCCCGCCGTTTTCTATGATTATCATTCCAAGTGAAGAATATCCTTTTTCCTCTCATACTCATTATAACTGTTAAGTACAGTAAGTTCCAAAACTGAAGCGACAAATTTCAGAGAATTTCGTTCGAAATTCACTAACTGGCAACTACAACTAGTAGTTGAAAAATATATATTTTTTCTACAGTGAAAGCTCTATCAAGCAAAATAAAGCTAACATATGATGCACAAATATCAAATCTATGACATTTATAACAATCATAAGAAAAAATTACGGTAATAGTAATTATTTTAACAAAGTATAGCAATTACTTCAAACTATAGAAACGAAACAATTTGAAATTTTCGTTCACACAGGATTACAACATTACATGTATATTTCGAGCAATGTGGAAACAAATATTTAATATTATAGTGTATTATCAATTATTTTAGCGAAGAGTCATAAAACCATGCAAGTATCAATAGAATGTGAAGGGAAGAAAATCTCCGCGACATTAAACATAATCAACCATGAATGCACCTAGATTCAATGGAGAAGTTGGGGTGGTTGGTAGTTCTGACTCTAGCTTCTAGGACCGAGCATAAAACACCATCTTCGAGAAAGGCTCTGTTGCTACCTTCAGGTGACTAGGCATAGTTCCGGGCATTGCAAGGCTTACAATGCAGGGCCACTGTCTGTTATTTAGGCAAAGATAGAACCTTCAGGACCGACACCAGGACCTATCCTTGCACCTGGGAAACAGACTCGCTATATAAAAAATAAGAAAAAGTCGGTCGCAAACAACCAGAACACCCGTAAAATCACCATCTGGTTAAGTAGGGAGACGACAGACCCCAACCACCCCTTCCCCCCTCTACCTTAACCTCTACTCACAATACTAACTCCACCTTTTTCACTTCAACCTATTACTTCAAATCTTCGAATCATATCCCAACGTGAAATTTAAGACTGAATTTGCGTAAGTGGGCGTATCATAAGGGAGTGGATTATCACCCAAATTCATATCACCACTGACAACCAGGAATCAGTTCGATCCAGTCAAGTATTATTGCATAACAGAAATTTATAAGTTTTTTGGGGATATATATACATATATATATATATATATATATATATATATATATATATATATATATATATATATATATATATATATAAAGAAGCACCCGAGCATGACCAAATAGGCCTAATGCTCGATTCTTAAAACAGACCTCTGGGTTATTCCTGATAAATAAAAACGTCCTGAGAGAGAGAGAGAGAGAGAGAGAGAGAGAGAGGAGCGAGAGAGAGAGAGAAGAGAGAGAGTATATAACAGGGGGGATACTCGAATTAAAATAATACTCGCCAAGCATATTCACACTCCGGATCGTATGGACAAGAATAGTCTACACTTATGCACTGAAAGAAAGAAAGAAAAAAAAAAAAAAAAATGGAAACCTACAAAATACTTGTCTGATGCGACCCTGAACGCAATTCCGCATGCAAAAATTTGCACAATCGAGTAATTCCATGAAATTATTAACTAACAAGCTGGAAAATATATTTCCTTGATTCTTGAAATAGGCTAACCATGTAACCAACGCTAAACGCGCACATAACTTGGATTTCGTTTTTTTTTTTTTTTTTTTTTTTACACCAACTTGTCTTATTTATATTTCATTTAATCAGCAATCAGATGCTAAACTTCTCTGTGCTTTATCAAAAAGAAATCATAATAACTTTCGATATAACGCTATAAAAGTAGAAAGTTAATTTACAAATATTAGCCAATGCTTATGCACACGGTTCCTGCTGCCACTCTATGGTAACACTTCATATCACACTTTGGAAGCCGCAGATGTTTCTTTGGGGAAATTCTTTTTTTTTCCTATTAATCAAACAATTACTGAACTACATTGATCATCCACTCTGGGGATACTTTGTGCGCTTATTCAGTTAATCACTGATACGTATTATCAGATAAATAGGATGACAATAATTGGAATAAAATATACTAACTGGCAACCCCATGAGTTTCTATAGAAGTACGATCAATTCTGAGATTTGTCGCTTCACTTCTGGAACTTACTGTACATAAGAACGTTATGAAATGCATATATGAACGTGTACGAGTATCAAGAGATCATTATCAATGAAGGATTATATCGGATTAACTTGATGCAAAAAGCCACAACCGAATATAATCACAGAGGCTGATGAATTTTTCATCGGCAAATTCCCCCGTTTTTCCAACGAACTGAATTATGTTCCTATCCTAGATATGGCTTACCTAGGAGGCTTTTGCCCGGGAAAAGTAACGTTACATTGGAATATAAATCACAGAAAGAGAAAGTTTTATTCAAATAATTTGATTTTCATGAATTTAGGGGACAAGATAAGCATTTTAAGTAAGAGACATATAATTAGCGTATGCCACAGCTATACCCTTCCGAGTCTATGCATTTTTTCGGCCAGATAACTAATCATCGTATGTATAGAATTGTATGCTTACAGTATACCCTTCAAAGAGCGAGAAATCCAAGGGAACAAACTTTCTCATATACCACTGGATTCCTCTTAGTTTACTAGTACTATAAGCTCGATGTGAAAAAAAAAATAACTTTTTATTTTAATTCCCACGTTTCATCTGCTACAAATCTTTCCATCTGCAAATTCCAAACAATCAATAATTGTAATAAAATCATGATGGTCGAAGATTTCAGCGACATTCCTACCGAAAACTCGAAATTCAAAATAACCAAAACAACATACTAGACCTACTCGCCTATCCCAACTGCAACCAATTTCGCGACGAAATCTTTCATTCCAAAGAAGGAGCCTGATTGGATAAAGTCTTGGAATGCTCACAGATTCCAACAGCATTTACGGGATCCCGATTATATGCAAATGTTGCACTGAAACACCTTTCCATTGTTACGCAGTGCTTGTCGTCAGTTGATCGTTGGAACCGAAATGAATCTGACTGTGACATGGGTCTAGGCCTATGGGCCTACTTCCTCCCTCGAGATTCCGGTACAACGACCTGAAATCCAGCTTATTATCTTTCTTCGCCCAATTCAGTAGTTATAGTCATTATATATTAACACGTTAACAAAAAGATTCTGTGGTGGGAAATATAAAGGAAATGACACAGGACAGAGGTAGATGGAAGAGACGCATTCAAAACGGCGACCCCGGATAGGGATAAAGCTGGGAAAAAGAGGAAGAAGAAGAAGGAGAAGAGGTGGGAAATCTAAAGACCACAGAAAAAGAGAGCACGGACGATCGGTAAACAAACCCAAAATAGGTATCGGAAACTACAAACCCTCTTAATTTTGCTTTAAACAGCTGGACCCCATAAACAGTGACACTAATAGGGCGGGCAAGAGGTAAACGGCCTTTGCGTTGTGTATGAACAGCCTTTTTAGAGCTTAGTTCCTTTGTTAGAGTTTCCCCATTTTTTATTTGGGAAAGGAAAACGGAAAACCTTTCAAGACTTGTACTCAAAACCGTTTTGTTTGCTTTCAATGACTAAAATACTGGACATTGCCGTGTTTCGTCAATCAGAATATTCCAATATGGAATATTGGATTGGAATGTAGAAGTTAGGCCAAACGCCAAGCGCTGGGACCAATGAGGTCATTCAGCGTTGGAAATTGACAGTTAGGTAGGTTTGAAAGGTTTTAACAGAACAAAAACCTCAAAATAGTTGCACAATGAAACGACTGGATAGCCAGATGGAAGAAAGATAATATTTAAACTAGAAATCAAAACTGTTTTCCCCTCACCCCTCCCCCCTAAAAAACAAAGTAATAAAAGACGCCTGAAGTAAACTGCTTAAGAAAAAGGAGGAAGGCTTCTGGCCCAAGATCTGCAGTATTATGTTGTTTTTCTGATTCTGGAAATAACTCTCTCTCTCTCTCTCTCTCTCTCCTTGAAGCGTGGCAAGAGGGCTACCGCAATGGAATGAACTGTGGTATTTCACGTTTTTTTTTTTTTTTTTTTTTTTTTTTTTTTTTTTTTTTTTTTTTTTTAATAGTTTCCTCGTTGGACGAGTGAATTTCGCGCTCGGCTACCAATTCAGTGGTCCGAAGTTCGATTCACTGCTCGGCTAAAAAGCGGAACCAGAGGAATTTATTGCTGGTGATAGAAATTTCTCGATATAATGTGGTCCGGATCCCACAATAAGCTGTAGGTCCCGTTGCTAGGTGACAAATTGGTTCCTAGCTATGTAAAAATATCTAATCCTTCGGGCCAGCCTAAGGAGAGCTGTTAATCAGCTCGGTGGTCTGGTCAAACTAAGATATACTTAAGTTTCTTTTTATCTTATTCTTGCGCGCTCACTTCGATTTATCTACACAAGATACCTGTACGAAACGAGTGTAAAAACTCACCCTAAAAAGGGAAGCCAAGAGAAATGGCGATGTCCTTGTGGATAGAGAGAGATACACAACCTTGTCTTGAAGAGTCTGTCATCTATATTATGAAATACGTTCGACGTAACCCGTGGCGTAACCGCAGATGCATATTGGAAGGATTTTTCACTAAACTCACCACCAACGTAGCAAGGTCGTGCAAAATGGAAAATTCATTCACTTATTCAACTTCCGCCCAACGTTATCTAAATGTTGCCTACCGCTATGCCAATTCATCCGTTAATACATCGACGAAATATATCATTCACTACATTTGAAATTCCATTTCGGGAACGACACGAACATGAATATAATTTGATTAATATAACCAAAGTTTGATTTCAAGATCCTTTTACTGGATTGTATTCATATACAAAATGCTGACATTGACAACGGTTTCCGACCAATCTATCATGCAAATACGGTGATGATTTCATTATCTTCAACCGACGTATTCATTGACGCCAAAGTGCCATTCTAACGCAATAGGGAGTCTGAAACTGCGAATAATTATTCGCTCTGTCGCGTCAGCCGTCAGTCGTTTGTTATTCTATAACGCACAGATGTGTAACAAGAGCATGAAAAGCCCCTTCGTCATGTTGGATTGTTAATTTATCTTTTATTTTAACGCTGATCTCTTCTTTCTGTATTTCCTCTTTTCTTCTGTAACTTCTTTCATGTGAACACAATAGATTTTAGAAGCTAGAATTTCAAGTCAATGACCCTTGTGGTGGGGTTCTTTCATACGGATTAAATTTCGTAAGGAATGTCTGGCAATTTATTCGGGAACGATTACGAAACGAAAATGGACGACGGTTTTGGAGGTAAGGTGAAATAAAAGAATTAAAGGAAAACAACTTAATATATGAATAAAAGATAGCGACACGCAGATTAGCTAATACGAAAAGTAGCCTGAATTGCTTTACAGTTCGTTGTATGAACGTAACGTAAATAAAAAGATAAATAAGTAAATACAAATCTGTTTTAATTAGATAAAGGATTGTGCGTTTTAAGTTTCTTGATCTGCTATATGAACAAACCCTGAATCCGATAGATGGACAAACACTGATCGGTTAAAAACCTGTTTAACTGGAGTCTATTATGTTTGCCTACCAATGACGATCCAAATTCAAAGGTTGTTGTTCACGTAAGAGCTAATTAGATTTCGGGCGGCATTTTTTGGTGGGTGGGTGGGGGAGGGGGGCGGGACTGCTTTTCATCTTCCACTATATTTCTATGCGGGTAATTAAATGCAGCGGAAACAGCTGATAAAAAGTGCTAATTAAAACGGAGATCCTTATTTAAAGGTTCTATGAAGAGTAGTTACTGAAAGATAAATAATCCAGTGTTGCGTGAGTTAGTTGGTTCGTGTGGTTGTCTGATATTACGTGGATATAATGAAGTATTACAACTTTACTCAAAAACTCATTATAATACAAACTGGAGAGAAAAAAAAGCACAGAGCATAACTGGATGATGAGCGCTGTTTTCTTGCTATCGACTGATTTCTGGTGATAGAGGTTCACTCTCGACGTGGTTCGGAAGTCACTTACAGCCGTTGATCCCGTTGCTTAATAACCGCTGGTTCCATGCAACGTAAAAACACCAAACAAACAAATAAACAAACAAACATAACGACCTACGGAGCTCACTGGACAGCTGAACTTCCAGCCAGGTTTGAAGGCAAAAGATGAACTTCATCGTGGAAGCTGAATAATATATGAATTCGAGTTATTTAAGAGAAAGGATAGTTTTGATTTTTATTTCGAGGCCTCTAGATGAAGACATAGATCCTCTCGCTTTCAACTTTTCGAAAGTGTGATTCTCTCTCTCTCTCTCTCTCTCTCTCTCTCTCTCTCTCCCCGGATCAATTCTAAGCCTTATGATGAGCTCAGCAGAGAAAAGTAGATTATTATATCAGTATTCAGGAGCAAATAAACATTGCCGTCGGAAAGTCCTCGAATAATCTACTTCGACGTTCAATCAAAGCTGCTTAATTCTTTCTGAAATGCGAATAAATCTCATTTGCAGAGTCTGGTGACATTTATCTGTTAATAACATGAATAAAGTCAAATGATTTATTTTATGCGAAAAATATAACGACTGACAAGAATTGTGAATACCATCCTGAAAATTATCATCATCTGTATAAACAGTGGGTTCAATTACTCTCATTTACAACATTCATAGTTCGCGCTTGAATCCATTCACTAAAAACCATTTCACTCTCTGAATATTATAACTTTACCGATACACAGTCGGCAGACATAACTATAGTAGATTCACATTAATCGTGCATCTGATGTCTAGGCCAGTCCCTTACGACGCTCCTGATTGGCTGTTGATGAGCCAATCACAGGTCTGGAAACTCTCAGTCCTCTCGAGAGAGTTCACATAGGCAGGATGTATGCTCCAGCTCTGCTGAAAGATACTTTTGAAAGACGTATCCTCAGGAGAGGTGAACATACATCGTGCCCATGTAACTCTCTAGAGAGACTGAGAGTTTCCAGCCCTGTGATTGGCTTATCAACAGCCAATCAGAGCGTCGTAAGGGACTGGCCTAGACATCAGATCACGGTTGATGTGAATCTACTATAGCTTAGTTATTACATTACAAATAAGCAAACCTATGATCACCAACGCTACAATTCGCGTGGAAACCTCACAGCAGTCAGGGACTGTCGGAATTTCTGCTATTGGAAAGTGAATAGCCTTCATCTCATTCCAGGTGTATGTGTGTGTGTGGTGTGTTTGGTTTCATATTACAACTATTGGACGACAAAACTGTCATGTATTTTTGTAAAAAAAAAAATTTATCGTTTACAAAGAATGCTCTTTGAAAAGTATATAAATTACGAAGCAGACAGATAGACACGCACATATATATATATATATTATATATATATATATATATATATATATATATATATATATATATATATATTATATATATTGTGTGTGTGTGTGTGTGTGTGTGTGTGTGTGTGTGTGAGTGTGTTTGTGCGCCTCTCTGATTCATATATATATATATATATATATATATATATATATATATATATATATATATATATATATATATATATGCGTGTTTGTGTGTATGTTTGTGTGTATACGTGTTTTGTACGAGTGCGCGTATATATTCGAATATGTAGATTATTCTAGAGGATGATAAAAATATGAAAAGGCTACGTAAAGCCAAGTAATGACATTGTGTACATTTTCCGGCGCCCACAAATACATGAGAGATAAAAGTGAAAAACAAAAAAAGTGAATAAAACAAATAAAAAACATCTTTATTCAGAGACATATTCCCCTCGTTCCCCGATGTATTTCAGACTTTTACCAATTCGCCTGGTCTACTCCGCTTCAATGGCTGACACTAATAGCAACGAAACGGGAATGCGCTCAATTATCATTGGAGCAGCATTACGAATCATTAGATAATGTTAATTGCCGTAATGCCCGACCGTGTAAACTAAGTATTGGCAGGGAACGGAGCAGGGAGCCTGGACGCTTAATAATCTTATTCTCGCTGTTTTTGACTGGGATTGTTTGCCCTATATTATGGCTTTCCTTTAATTTTGTTTGTTTGCCGTTTCCCCTTCGTTTGATGACGCGCAATTCTAGTAGGCCTACTTCCCTCCCTATATCGTTAGAACGAAACAAGGAGTGATCCGACTTGCAGCTTAACCGGGACGCGTGTAAGATTTTTTCCCCTCACGCTGAAGTTGTAACGTTACATTCCTAACTTAAAGTGAAGCTGTCGTCGTCATTAATAATCACAATTACTACTGCTCATACGAAACACAAGGATCAAATTAAAAAAATACATAAATTAAACACGTTCATATATTCTCAGTTATGAGTGGAAACACAAAATAATTGGACAGAAATGTAGCCTCTAAATAATCTATCGAAAATTAGCTTTCAACCAACCGCAAATGAAAATAATACGCTATATTTTCATAAAAATTAATTTTTCTGTACTGTTGAACATGTGCATTATTTATTTCTTTACATTTTCATTCTAATAAATAAATCATTATATATCCTATCCTAAAAATTCCTGTATCTTTAATTCAATGCGAAACACCTTTTTCAGACCTTTTTAGGCTTTTCCATAGGGCTTTCCTAACCCTCCCCCCCCACCCCAACAAGAACAACAGCAACAAGAACAACAACAACAGTAATAACAACAAGAATAGTTCGTATGGCTTACTCCTTGAGTAAGCAAAAATAACACAACACCATCTTAGCGAAATGAGTTTTTTTTTTTTTTTTTTTACATATCTTTATATTGTTCCTTCTCTGTCACTTATTTTTTTAAGGAGTTGAAGGGATCTTCTAAACTTTGAAAAGTAGGAGAATATATTTCAGCCGGATTTTAGAATTATAATTTAGTAAGTGTACGTCAAGAATGTCAGTAGAAAACAGTTTAATTAGGCAAGTAAAATTTATTAAGGAAAGCCGAAGCAGTATTAACTACTATTAGATTTAGATTTTTATCGCTTACTCTGGGAGTAAGCCTATAAACTACTTTGTTGTTGTTGTTGTTTGGGGGTGGTAGGAAAGGTCTAAGGAAAATCCTAAAAAGGTCTAAAAAGGTGTTTCAATTTTGAGTTAAAGATACAGGAATTTTAAGATATGAAATGTAGTGTCTTTATTTCAATTCTCGTCGGTGAAACAAGAATCTATTTGACCGTAGATTTTAGCACACCCCCGAGTAAGCTGGAGGTCGGATCATGCCTTTTATTCTTTTCAACTGACTTGAATACGAACCTTGTTAGTGGTAGGAAATTATTTATCAACTGTGTTCGCACATTCTTTCGTATTATACCCTGCATGAATACAGAGATAAATGTAGAGTTATATGAAGAAGCGGGATCACTTAACAAGTCGTAAGACGATGATATTCAGTTATTTTTCTAAAAACATTTGCGTCTCTACTGAAATAAACGAAATTAAACAATGTCCCTTGTCGTTGTCGGGCAAGGCGAGGGGTCAGTAAAAAAAAAACAAAAAAAAAAAAAAATTATCCAATCAAGAAAAGTGATTACTCAGAGTGGATTTGATTTTCGTAAAGGTTTTAATTCTATTTCCTCCCATTCATTAGTTGTACCAGGCAAGGACGCCAATAAAGTCAGTGAAATACCTACCCAAAATGCAGCCATGACCAATAAAAAAAAAAAAAAAATTTACATAGATCCCTTCAATTTAAAATGTTTCATACATTTCGGATTTTAAATCTATTTCAGCAAATGCTAAGCAAAGATACATTTTCTATCAAAATCAAATGTGTCAATCAAAATCAGAGAGTTGGAAAACAATCATGAATCATTCAGAACCTCTTGATAATATGTTATCGTCCTGTGTTTCTTATACGTCTGAATTGTTTACTATGTATTTCTAAGATCCCTATGGATTTTATCAGGACTGAGTGATAAATCCAGCATTCTTCTTGCAGACAACACACACACACACACACACACACACACACACACACACACATATATATATATATATATATATATATATATATATATATATATATATATATATATATATATATATGTATATATAGTACATATATATATATATATATATATATATATATATATATATATATATATATATATATATATATATATACGTGTGTGTGTGTATGTATGTATGTATGTATGTATGTAATCCGTGGTACGATTTCTGACGTTATTTGGAATATCTTGAAGGTTATTAGCCTTACATTTTCCTTTGCGATTATTCATAAACTCCTCGACGTCGCCTTCCGCTCCTATTCCTTCTTCAATATCAGGCATTCGGATACGAACCCTACACCCCCCTCCCCCCGAGACCTTCCAGGAAATCCTGGAAAGCTGTATTGGTCTCCGACTATTTTTTTCCGGGTTAAGCACCACAGGACCTCTTCGTACCCTTTTTACCCGGGGTATGTGCGAAAGGATTTTTCCCTCTAATTTTTCTCGAGGGTCCCTTTGTCAGTTCCGGCGCGGATTTCGACGCGTAAAAAAAAGTCACATAGTTCCTCTTGTTCGCAGGTGACATTTTTATTTCCTCCTTTCGGTCTGGCACTGAAGTTTCAATCTGTTGGGACGCAGACACGCTGACTGACCGGTTTAGAACATGTGAATGCGGTCTGAGGAATTCGATCAGGATGACTTTTGGATATAGGGACGAGTTTTCTTTAAAAAAAAAAAAAAAAAAAAAAAACAGAATCGAGATTTCTGCACCAACGGGTCATCCAGGCCACTAAAAATAGATCTATCTTTTGCTGGTCTTGGTACGATGCTGTATGAACCACGGTCCAGCAAACTTTAAACACGACCTGGTGATAACCTTTCCTATATAGTTGCCAGACGCACGGTCATGGCTAAATTTAACCTTCAGTGAAATAAAAACTACTGAGGCTAGAAGGCTGCAATTTGGTACGTTTGATGATTGGGGGTTAGATGATCGGCATACCAATTTGCAACCCTCTAGCCTCAGTAGTTTGTAAGATCTGAGGGCGGACAGAAAAAGAGCGGACGGGCAAACAAATAGCCATATCAATAGTTTTCTTCCACAGAAGACTAAAAACTGCGATAAAAAACGAAGAACGTCCAGGAAGCTGAAGAGAGCAATGTCTACTTATTTTACCCATAAATCTCTCTCTTTCTCTCACTCTCTCTCTCTCTCTCTCTCTCTCTCTCTCTCTCTCTCTCTATACCGTTACAAATGTACTATGCAAATGTATTATGGACTGTTTGCAGTAGTTCTTACGCCATCAAAAGGTAATTTGACTCTTAATATTAAATTTTTCATGCAATAATTACAAAGTGACGCCAATATCCGTTTCTGTAAATATTGACGAACCTTCATAATTGCCAGTGTATAAAGGGCGCCTATGA
>NC_087204.1:18491746-18494246 GCF_015104395.2 Macrobrachium nipponense | reverse complement strand
GTTGAGTTAAAGATACAGTAATTTTAGGATAGGCTATGTATGATTTATTTATTAGAATGCAAATGTAAAAAAAATTAAATAACGTGCATATTAAACAGTACAGTATAATTATTTCTTTTAATAAAATATAGCATATTTATTTTAATTTTCGTTGGCAAAACGACACGTTATTTGACCTTAGATTTTAGCACATGCCCCTAGTAAGCTGGAGGTCGGATTACGCCTTGTTTCATACAGCTGAGCAAAAAAAAGGACACGTTCAAGCCATCACGATCTCCCTCTCATAGTTAAATTCACCGGTGTTAGAAAGATTGAACGAACAATCATGTTATCTCATAAATATGTTAATAATAAAATAAGACAGCTGAGAAGACAAACCGGCGAAAAGAGGAGTATATACGGAATGGCAAAAACTGCAGTGTAAAAGTATTTACTTTATACTTTATATTAAAAGTAAAAATGGGTAAATAAGAAAACCTTTGGGGAAAACGGAGGCATTAAACGGAGTCTGGTAGGTGTTTATGTAGAAGGAACGGAGTCGATAATGAACGTCACTAACAGCATGAGGGAGTTGGAGCCACGGGAGCCTGGAGCAATCCAATAATCAGGAATTAATGGAGCCATTTAGCGCCTGCAATCTGCGTTGTCAAAGGCGAGGACCAACTAACTAACTGAGAGAGAACCGAGCTGGCGGGATTATGAAGCAGCCATGAGCACATGCGATACGCAACAAGCCAAGTTAAAGGTTTTTTTTTTTTTTTTTTGAAAAACGTTCCTTTTTAAGGTATATTTTTGGAACTTTAGAAACAAGATTCTGACTCAACAAAAACAAGCAAAAACAATCGAGTCTACTGTCAAATGGTGGCCACAAACTGCGGCTCATGAAAATCAGCCATGGGCCGGTGGTAGCCTATGCTGTTGGTACATATAACACTGTCAGAAGTACGATTATGGCTAAATTTAACCTTACATAGAATATAAACTGCTGAGGCTAGAGAGCTACAATTTGGTATGCTTGGTGATTGGAGGATGGATGATCAACATACCAATTTGCAGCCCTCTAGCCTCAGTGGTTTTCAAGATTTCACGGCAGACATTCAAAATGCGGATAGAAAAAGTGCGGACGGACAGACAAATAGCCATCTCAATAGGTTTCTCTTACAGAAAACTAAAAAGAAAAAAAAGATATGATTTAGTGCAAAAATACACTCGCTTTGAAACAGGTCGCGACCATGTATCTGCTGAAGCTGATAAGAGCAAGAGAAGGAGAGCGAAGTCTCACATGGCAACAACGAGGCCTTAGGAACTAATCCGTTGCTCGTAGGATACTGCAAATTGATTTCTTTTTATTGACAGCCAGAGGCCCTTTATAGCCTCATCCTTTCAATATAGGATGTGTACGATGAAAAGATCGCTCCTGAACTATATTTCCACGAGTCAATCTGATCCCTACAATACGGTCAAATTGACAAAGTACTCATTGCTTTTAGAAATACTGTCTGCAAATAAGATATCTTTTTTACTTATTAGGAGTCAAACTGAAGTGAATAGTATTAACTTTGATATACGTCAATATAAAAGATGATTGAGCCAAATATCTTTTCATATTTCACAGTTTTTTTTTTTCATAATAAGGTTTGATCAACTGGTTTTTAATGCTATGACAGATCAACTAAGTCAAGTCTTTTTAACAGATATCCATTGCAAGCAGCTTTTTTTGAATTTTTAAAAAAATATGTCTCATCTTTCGTAACCTTAAGTTCTTACTTCCATTCTTTCATTTTAGTTTTCTGTGAAAGAAACTTCAGATGGCTATTTTCTCAGCTCGTCCGCACTTTTTCTGTCTGCCTTCAAATCTAAAAACTACAGAGGCTAGAGGGCTGCAATTGGTGTGTTGGTCATCCCCCCTCCAATCATCAAACATACCAAATTGCAGCCCTCTAGCCTCAGTAGTTTTTATTTTTTATTTAAGGTTAATGTTAGCCATGATCAATGCGTTTATCACCGCTATAGGTGCCAACAGCACAAGTCACACCGGGCCGTGACTGAGAGTTCATACAACAGTATACGCTGTACACTAAAACTTGATGATGCCGAAAAAACTTCGACGCATCTTTTACTTGTTTGTAGTGAACATCAGTTGCAGTGCGACTTGATTTTTTTATAATAAAAGCTGATGCTGATAAAAGGGGCAGAAGGAGGACAGATTACAGGAATTACGAGACAGAACGGAGACCTGATCTCAGGAATTACGTTACGAAAGAAATTAGAGATGACGGGAATTAATAATCCACAAATGAATTTTGTTTAAAGCCCTCTTATAATAATTGATCACGTATTCATTCCTACGCTTATCGAACGAGAATTGATACATAGTGAAATTGATACAGGAAATAATACTCACCTTTTAGTTAATCAATCTACTTTGCTCCATCGAGATGCTTGACAAGAACAACGACAACAACAACAAAGTAGTCTATAGGCTTACTCCCCGAATAAG
>NC_087204.1:18479246-18486746 GCF_015104395.2 Macrobrachium nipponense | reverse complement strand
ATCGAACTCGCGGCCACCGAGGTGGCATGCCAAGACCATACCGATCACGCCACTGAGGCGCTTTTGAAACTCTTACTCTTATTAAAATTCGTTTTAAAGGCATAATTCATTCGCTTCAGGATGCGGTGTATAAGCTGGGATGACGGTAATTTCATCAAAACTTGAATCCGTTTATGCAAAGTGCATGCGGAAGGAAGAGTTGCATTCATTTTAAGCTCACTAACTATGCTTTTTTTTTTCATCATATTCACGCGATTATATATTCATACAACGCCATACAGCCATGAAAAAATACACAAACTTGAAGAATACACGCTATACATATTTTTCGCTTGGATTCCGTTTGTTTGGTATTGTGAAAGTTTAGCTGGTGGCCAACACCCACCCCCCTCCCCCCATCCCTTCTCTCTCCCTTTTCTTATGTTTCATTTAATTAACTCCCCTCTCCGATCGACGACACCCTTTTTGTGCCACTTCTATTGCTCCCATTTTTCCCACCGTTATCAAAGAACCCTTCATTAAGATGAAGCCCTCAGTGTCTATATCTCTCACGTGGTCTGGGCCCTCAAATCTCTATGGTCCGTCTTCTTGATGATATATCTATCTATATATTCTATCTATCTATCTATCTATCTATCTTTATATATATATATATATATATAATATATATATATATATATATATATATATGTATGTATATATATATGACTGGTAAAAATATTCTGTAACAACAGAATTCCATCTAATAAAAGGAGCCTATCAAAAACACCAAAATATAGAGAAAAAAGTACTATATTTCAGAGACTGCTGTCTCCCTCTAGGTAGCTGAATGAGAAAAGTTTACAGAAAGGTGTATTTATACCAAGAGGTCCACCCACAGGCAAGCCAATTTAGGTCACCCCCGCTGATAATCTTCCTTTAATCTTCTTAAGTGTTGGTTGAATGAAAACCTTGTCGATCGTATCTGAAATCCATGCTCCTTTTGAGATGTTCATTACCTACCTCTCTTTTATTAGGCCGATTCCATCATTTGACTCTTGTACCGGCAGTTGCTGCTATAAATTACACGTGACAAAATAATAGCCGAGTTCTGTTTGTCATACCTAACTGACCGTTTGTGTTGTATTAGTCTCTGGGGAAGTGATTTACCTGTAAATCCAATGTAAGATTGGTCACAGTCCTGGCATGGGATTTCGTATACACTAAAGACAAGACCAGACCCCTAAAGACAAGACCAGAGATATACCCAACAATAAAATAAAAATTCCCCACCTGGACACGATTAAGAGAGTAACCCACCCCTCGGAAAATAATAACCCTTTTGTATTTACTTACCCAAACACCTTAGCCAAATCCCTAATTAACGTCCAACAAAAGACATCTCCAAGGACTCTGGGGTATACGATCCCATGCCAGGATTGTGACCAATCTTACATCGATTTACACGGTAAATCACTTCCCCAGAGATTAATACAACACAAACGGTTAGTTAGGTATGGACAACAGAACTCAGCTATTTTCAACCATATAAATGATCATAACCATAGAATAAACTGGAATTTGTCACGTGTAATTTATAGCAGCAACTGCCGGTACAGAGTCAAATGATGGAATCGCCTTAATAAAAGGGAGGCAGGTAATGAACATCTCAAAAGGAGCATGGATTTCAGATACGATCAACAAGATTTTCATTC
This sequence comes from Macrobrachium nipponense, assembly GCF_015104395.2. Classification (NCBI taxonomy): domain Eukaryota; kingdom Metazoa; phylum Arthropoda; class Malacostraca; order Decapoda; family Palaemonidae; genus Macrobrachium; species Macrobrachium nipponense. The sequence continues at coordinate 18,485,052 of NC_087204.1, read as the reverse complement.
AACCAACACTTAAGAAGATTAAAGGAAGATTATCAGCGGGGGTGACCTAATTGGCTTGCCTGTGGATGGACCTCTTGGTATAAATACCACATTTCTGTAAAACTTTCTCATTCATCTACCTGAAGAGGGAGACAGCAGTCTCTGAATATAGTACTTTTTTCTCTGTATATATATATATATATATATATATATATATATATATATATATATATATATATATATATAATATATATATATATATATATATATATATATATATATATATAGGATATATATATATATATATATATATACAGTATTTATATCTATACTTTTATTCCAGTAGCGTATAATTTAGATATTCACCATTTCCATGGGCATTTAATCAAAGCAATATGCATTCATGATAGTATACTCGTCAGAAGGAAAGTGAGAAATAACGAAGACAATAAAAAAGTGCGCCGAAGTCTCTTCGTATGAAACTCTCAGCCGCGTACAGGTAGTGGCATGTGTTGGAGACACCTATAGTGGTGCAAGACGAACCATCATGGTTAATTTAACCTTAAATAAAATAATAAATATTGAGCCTAGAGGATTGCAATTCGGTGTGTTGGATGATTGGAGGGTGGATGATCGACTTGGCAATTTGTAGCCTCTAGCCTCAGTAGTTTTGAAGGTCTGAGGGCGGACAGAAAAATTGCGGACGGGCAGACAAATAGCCATCTGAATAGTTTTTTCTTTTACAGCAAACTAAAATGTTCCCTGCATAGGATCTTCTTGCAAAAATTTCTTAAAGCAACGACAATTTCTCTTCAAGATGACTGGCGTAGATAAATATAGGTCGCACTTGTTGACGTAAAAAAAAAAAAAAAAAACACCTAAAAAAAAAAGAAAAAAAATATTTCTGCCCTACGTCTCTTCCCAGGTGGGAGTGGCGTGTGACCAGAACCACACTCAGCCATTTTTAATCTGCATTCTTCGTCTAATGTGGTGCCTTCTTAGCTATCTCGGCTGAGAAATTATCTCGCCTTCTTATTTGTTAGGAGACAAATACCCTCCTCTCCAAAAGGGAGGTCGTGGAATTCTCTCTTTGCTCGAGTCCACTTTAAGTTCTATTTTGTTAGCAATATAACTTAATATACTTAGTTTAATACATACTTCAGGTATGAATAGCTAGAATAGAATAGAACATACAAAAAATCAAAAGCACTTAGTGTTATACAGTTATTAATTTACAAAATGTACCCCTGTATACACTGACACATTAAAATCAAATATATTCAAATACCCAGAGATCAGTCCCATACCCCCAGCATGCGGTTGTCCCATACCCCCAGCATGCGGTTGTCATAACCCCCACCCCCAGGGGCAGAATACCCCCTGTCAGAACCCTGCTTGGTCTCGAATTTTCATTATGCATGTATCTAAATCAATAAAATTCATATTTACTCTTTGGGAAAAGAGGTGGCTTTATGTGAAGAATATTATATTAACAGTGCTGTAAAGGCGGTACGAGAGAAAAGGTTACAATTGGGTTCATCTATAATTTTTATTTTTTATTGGTAAATTCTGATCCTATTTTTTATAAGATTTAGGAGACAAACAGGTTTACCATTTTGCACTAGAAAAAAACAAATCTTCATGTTCTGTTTACAACAGATTTGAGGTATTTTAATTTATACATTTTTAATACCTGGCGACCTATTACATCAGTATTCTAAATTTGAAAAAGATATCCGTCGCTCCATATCATCCGGTTGCATTCAGAAAGAGATCTACCCAGTGCTGCTCATTAGTGTGATCTAGTGCAGACTTTTACGGAAATGACTAAATCTGAACGCAATTGCTCCACTGCCCTTTTGCAGTCACATCCACAATGATTAACATAGCGTAACGTCATTAGGAGACACCTAAAAAAGCTTCGCTAATAACCTGCTTTCGAATGTATCACTGTTATGGATGGCTCTGCCATTACTACTTACTTTGGCTTTTGCGTCTATGAAATGAGGAGACGGCTCTCACTCCATATGATTACTGATAAAAAGGCTATTATTAAACATTGCCTTCTTTGCATAATCAATCTGAAATTCCTTTCAGTCTGATATTACAGAGACTAACATAGTATTTATAAACTTGTGAATAAGTGGTGATTTACTGTGGAATGCTTTTCAAAATCCGATGTTAGGCTTGAGATATAACAATGGCCATGTATACTACTGTACAGAATCTCTGGGTCGTGTTATCAAGTTGACAAGACTACTCACGCCTTTCGTTTGCAACTATGGGACAAATCAGTCGATATTCAAAAGATTTTCAGTAGATATTTTCAAAGAACATTGCAAAAACAACGACGGAATTGTAAGGGAATCAAAAACCACATCACCAGAGATAGTGGGATTCAAAAACTCCACTCACATTGTGCCTTGTACGATCACACGTCAGATTGGCTACCGACGTTCATCGGCGAAAAATATGATTAAGACCATTAATATTCTGTACAAAATGATGGTTGTGTGTTGAATTAATTTTATAAAGCCCTTTTCCAAATGTCCCTTATAATTCGCCTTTCTTGCGCGCCAATATTTGGTCAATATTGGTGTTCGTATTTTGGTAGATTTCAACAGCGTTTCTACAGCAGATTTTATTCTAAAAAGAGAAATTTACCGACATCTGGTGGTTGTAGATATGAACATTGGCCAATTGCTGACCAATACTGAGGTGCAAGGGGAAGGTGAATAATAAGAAAAACTGAAAGAAAAACACTATTATAAAATTAGTTCGCAGGCTGCAGCCATTCTTTTCAAACAGAACATGCCTACAAGAGGTATTCTTCTTTTATATACTATTATATTATTATTATTATTATTATTATTATTATTATTATTATTATTATTATTATATTATTATTATTATTATTATTTTTCGAAATGCACATAATAGTTAAAGGACATGGCAGTACAACAATAAACAAATAGAGGTGGACACTTACCTTTGGGTCACTATCTAAGATTACCTTAAAACCATAAACAAAAAACTGTGAACATCCTGAAGATAATGACGCCCAAAAAATATCAGTCTTAGATAACGACCCCCCCCCCCCCTCCACCCCCTCCAAGACCCTGTGGGTCACTGTCTAGGAAAGATCCCACATCTTCTTAACTAGAAACGACAGTGAATTATATAGGCTAGAAACAACGGTGACTTATAGAGAGAGAGAAAAAGAGAGACATAGGCTTATATCATGCTCCGAACAAACACGCAAGTTATCAATATTCTTACCACAGGAAGGATATCTGCTCAGTCCTTTTACCGAACTCTAGAATTATTCAGTTACTTTACTTTCAGATAAATGCACTAGAGAGAGACCATACCATAAATAAAATAATGAAAACAAGGCGTGATCCGACTTCCAGCTCACTCGGGGCGCGTGCTAAAATCTACGGTCAAATAGAGCGTTTGTTTCACCAACGAAGATCAAAATAAATGCGGTCTATCTTATTTGAAATTATTTTTCTGCACCGTTTAGCATGCACATTATTTATTTTTAACATTTTCATTCTAATGAATAAATCATAAATACCCATCCTAAAAATTCCTGTACCTTTAACTCGACGCGAAACACCTTTTTTTGCAGACCTTTTAGGCTTTCCTAACCCCCCCCCCCCCCCCCCCCCCCCCCCCCCCCCCCAACAAGACCAACAACAGCAAGAACAACAACAAAGTAGTTTGTAAGGCTTACTCCCCGAGTAAGCGACAAGTAAAAAAAATTATTTGCGAGTGCATTTTCCTAGATTTTTCATCTATATTTACATAACCTTGCATATGTGAATAAATAAAAAATATGTAGTATATATTCTCTAGCTGTCTGAAGAGGAGGCCACAGCCCATGTGTACACAGGCATTCATTTGTCTTCGTTATAGCTGGATTTTAGAGGGCGTTTTGAATTCCAGTAACCCCCAAACTCTATTTGACTTCCTGAATTATTTAATTACGAAAAAAACTCTTCTCTTTTTATTTCTAGGTTTTTCTGGGAGATGAATATTTATTCAGGGATTTCTGGATGTCTGAGCTGAGAGTTTCTTTTTAATATAGAAGTGGTGAAAAATGGCATTAATTTGAGCTCCAAATTTCATTTAAGGGTAAAAAAGAAACACAGAGAGAGAGAAAGAGAGAGAGAGAGAGGTCCTTACTTAATTACGGGTCCTTACAGCTCGTTCGGGTTGCCCAGGTCCCTCAGTGTGAGGCACCTGTAAGTCTACCAGAGAATTGCTAATGCATCTCGGTATATTTTGCATCTTCCATTCTGGATGGTCTGGGATCTTACAGACCTTACAGACCTTATCTTGTTCGGGTTTGCCCCAGGTCCCTCAGTGTGAGGCACCTCTAATGTCTACCGAGAGTTGGTAGTACATCTTCCGGTATATTTGCATCTTCCAATCTTGGATGGTCTGGATGCAGTTTAGATATTTGTCGAGCTTATTCTTAAACACATCTACACTCACTCCTGATATATTCCTCAGATGGAGCTGGCAACGCATTGAATAGACGCTGCATTATCGATGCTGGTGCGTAGTGGATTAATGTCCTGTGTGCTTTCCTTATTTTCCTGGTATAGTTTTGGGCACTATTAATCTAACCGCTGCTTGCTTTCTGATATTTTTAGTTCCATGATATTTTCTGCTATTTCCTTCTATCTGTTTCCATGCCTGAATTATCATGTACGTTCTCTTCTCCTTTCTAGACTATATAATTTTAAGAATTGTAGTCTTTCCCAGTAGTCTAGGTCCTAACTTCTTCTATTCTAGCTGTAAAGGACCTTTGTACACTCTCTATTTTGTGCAATATCCTTTGATAGTGGGTACCATATCATATTGCAATATTCAAGTGGACTACGAACATATGTTTTATAAAGCATAATCATTGTGTTCAGCTTTTCTTGTTTTGAAGTGCCGTAACAACATTCCCATTTTTGCTTTACATTTTGCCAACAGAGTTGCTATTTGATCATTGCATAACATGTTCCTATTCATCATCACACCAAGGTCTTTAACTGCTTCCTTATTTGTGATGGTCTCATTATTAGGTCCCTTATATGCATATAGTTTCTTTCTCTGTCTCCATAATTTATTGATTCAAATTTATCAGAGTTAAATACCATCCTATTTACCTCTGCCCAATCATATACTTTGTTAAGGTCTCTTTGTAGAGCGTTTCCTATCTTCATCACAAGTAATTTCTCTACTTATCTTGTGTCATCTGCGAAACTACTCACTACCGAATCCTTAACATTATTGTCTATGTCTTCATCATAATAACCAAACAGTATTGCAGCTAACACCGTACCTGCGGCACACCGGATATTACCTTGGCTTCATCCGCTTTCTCGTCGTTTGCAAAACTATCTGTTTTCTGTTGTGTAAAAATTCTTCTAACCATCTTCCTACTTTATCCACGATATTGTGTTTTCTAATTTTCTTCGCTAATATTATATCTACTTTATCAAAAGCTTTTGCAAAGTCTAATAAACCACATCTGTTTCATTTCCGCTTTTCATATTTTTGAATATGTTTTTCACGGTGGACTAACAGTTTTTTTGGGTTTGTGTACTTTTTCCGGGTACGAAACCATGTTGTCCTTTTATTAAACAAATTATTTTTTTATTAATGTTTCATAATATTTTTCTTCATTACCCTTTCATACACTTTCATATATGTGATGTTTTAGACTCACAGCCTATAATTACTTGCCTCTAGTCTTGATCCACTTTTGAAAGTAGGGGTAATATATGCTAATTGTGCTCATCATATATCTTTGCCTGTATCTACA
>NC_087204.1:18439937-18478746 GCF_015104395.2 Macrobrachium nipponense | reverse complement strand
AAATTTTGCTGCGATGTTGGAAAATATATATTTTTTAAATATTTGGTTTGACGCTTTTAACTTTGAGCAATACGCAAAGCGATGTCAGGAAACAAAGTTTATCTCGGTTCCTGGAGCGAGGATTTATTTCGTCTTTTATTTGCATATATTTCCCTGTATTTCGAAAAAGCGTCTATTTCGTATATCGAATAGACTATCTGCGTTGAGTGAGACCCGAACTGAAAGTTAATTTAGATTAAACTGATTGGACGAAAATATATAAAAAAATATTTAGATGGCGCTGGATTTCCTTTATATTGAGGATCGAATTGACCGTTCGTTTTGGTTCAAATATATTTTAGACAATTTCCGTTTGAAAATCATAGCGCTTTGGTAAATATAGCACAGTATCCCATCAGTTTTTGTAATTTAGGGAAATGATTAAAGACGATATTGTAAGCATCGTTACGTCACAGTTTAAAACCTGTCATGAATAAAGTAGGCCAAAGAAAGATAAAAGGACCATCGTCCTCCTGCCTAGTCGATAAACTCGTTAATTTTCCACAATCCGAGAGTCACCTTATATCATAGGAAGCCCCTCCGCTGAGTACCAAACAGATCTCTTCCTTTTGAATTACAAATGAGCTCTTGTCATGTGTGACAAGACAAACTTCCAAAAGAAATCTCATTAGCTTCAAGCTTCCCATTTCCTTTCCGAGTCAAATTGGCGGAGCTTTGAAACGTCGCAATGAAATATATACACATTTACGGGTATGTTTGATCATTTGAGGGTGGATAGTCAACATACCGATTTGCAGCCCTCTAGCCTCAATAGTTCTTAAGTTCTGAGGACGGACAGAAAAAGTGCGGACAGTAAAAAGTGCGGACGGACGAACAAACCGGCACGATAGTATTCTTTTAATTTTTTTTTTTTTTTTTTTTTTTTTGCAGAAAACTAAAATTAACGGACGATATCATTCCCGGTTGCTTCAGTAATAACTATTATTTACACAGAGCGCGGGGAGACTTGCCAATGTAATTAATGTCTGACGCCAAGAAGAGAATAACATTAGCTAAGGGGATTTCGACGCGAAAGTACTTGAAATGGCAGCCAATTAAGGTTATTAAGACCTATGTCGAATTATCTCGCTTTAAGGATGACTTCGCTTTATACGGCTGGAAATTTATCATTGATAATAATAGTAAAAAAAATAATAATAATAATAATAATAATAATAATCATCATCATCATCATCATATCATCATCATCTAAGGGGTCCACAATAATAAAATGTTTGTGTATAATTTATAAAAACTTCATAAAAGCTTTCGAACCCTTCTCCGGGTGGGCTCCTCAGAACAAATAATAATAATCATTTAAACGATACCAATTCCATAGCGGTGGCAGATGATTTTGTACTTAATGAAGAGATGCAAATCGAGACTATTTTCCTTAGTAGTAAAAAAAAAAAAAAAAAAAAAAAAAAAAAAAAAAAACAAAAAAAAAAAAAAAAAAAAAAAAAAAAAAAAAACTAAACAACTAGACGGAGTGACTGCTAGGATGTTTTAACGAAACAGCTTAATTTTTTTTTTTCTTTTTTTTTTTTTTAGATTAAAAAATGGCAAGTTGTGGAAATATCCCAAGATGCGGGAGAGTCTCTCTCTCTCTCTCTCCTCTCTCTCTCTCTCTCTCTCCTCCCCTCTCTCTCTCTCTCTCTCTCTCTCTCTCTCACTGAGGAGACTAAATAGAGCACATGGAAACTTCTTCCATAAACGTGGATGAATTACAGTCAGGGGACAAAGGGTACCCCTTTGCGATGACTGTAGAGAAGGACGTAGAGTCGATGTGGCTTTTATGGCATAGCTCACAAACTCAACCGCGCTTGTGTGCGTGTGTGTGTGTGTGTGTTTGTTTCTGAACTATACTACAGACGCTACACCAACGCTACATCTCCACAATCTAATTAAAGGGATCTGTTTTCCCTCGGGCTATAAGTCATCCACTGAGTTAGCCCCCATCGGCGATGATGCTTATGAGGGAGAAGTTCCTATCGCTCCATTTATCTCCTCAATGAGAAACTCTCTCTCTCTCTCTCTCTCTCTCTCTCTCTCTCTCTCTCTCTCTCTCTCTCGTGAGGAATTCATTCTCCAGTTGTTCAGGTGTAGCAGGGAAAGGCTTCATCGCTGCAGAAACCATTTGACATTCGTAAATAAATTGTCTTGCTTTTTCTGTAACAAGATCTGATTGTTAGGATATGGATCAGTCTTTTGAATGGCATTACGTAAATTAAGAAAATAAATCAATAAATGTATACACACGCATATATACATATATTTATGTAGAATCTATAGGCTTACTTATTACCTTCTCGTGGTCAGGTCGGCAACATGAACCTCGTTGTGATTATGGGAACGCGGGTTCATTTCCCACTACCAGACGTCATAATTTCTTCATATCTCTTGCACTTGGATTCTCAAAGCTTTGTAGTGACAAGCGAATCCAAAGAAAAAATATATATATATAAAATAAATAAATAAAAGCGCGAATAATACGAGAAGTTAAGAGGGATTTGTGGCTATTACAATTTAATATTATATATATATATATATATATATATATATATATATATATAATATATATATATGTGTGTTGTGTGTATATATATAATTGTATTGGGTTTTATATGGATATCCAGTGTGTGTTGAATTCATTTCTCCATTTGACTCGAGGTTACGGAATCAGACGAGTTTCACTCTATATTTTTATCCCTCTAATCTTTTTTTTTTGCTTACTTGGGGAGTAAGCCTACAGCTACTTTGTTGTTGTTGTTGTTATTCTTCTTCTTCTTGGGGGGTTGAAAAGGCTAAAAATGTCTAAAAAAAAAAAGGTGTTTCGCATTGAGTTAAAAATACAGGAATCATTTTGGTAACATATTTATAATTTATTTATTAAAATAGAAACATAAAAAAATAAATAATGTGCATATTCATCAATAGAAAAAATTATTGCCAGCAAAATATAGGATATTTACTTTAATTTTCGTCGGTGAAACAACGCTCTATTTAGATTTTAGCACGCGCCCAAGTAAGCTGCAGGTCGCATCACGCCTTGTTTTTATTGAATGGGAGAAGGATGAAGGAATAATATCTTGAGAGATATGGGCGGAAAATCAACAACAAAGTTAACTGATGCTTTGGCGATAATTATCGAAGCATTAAAAAACTAACTGAAACTTGGTCGTCTGGGCTCATATTCGCTTTCATCCTGATATTTATTATTATTATTATTATTATTATTTATTATTATTATTTATTATTATTATTATTATTCCTATACCTACGTCACGTCAGCATTTCGACACTGACCTGCCTTTGTTCAAGAAATTCATCTGACAGGTAAAGCATTCATAACGAGAAAAAGTTGTTTTGGCATTGTTCGTGTGTAAAGTTGTCGCTGTTCAAAAGGACGATTATATTATTAGCAAAATATAATTATATATATATATATATTATATATATATATATATATATATATATATATATATATATATATATATATATATAATATATATATATATGTATATATATGAATGACTGGTAAAAATGTTCGTTTACAACAGAAGTCCATCTAATAAAAGAAGCCCATAAAAACGCCAAAATACAGAGAGAAAATACTATTGTATATAGTATTTTCTTTCATATTTTAGCGTTTTCATGGGCTTCTTGTATTAGATGGAATTCTGTTGTAACAGAAAATTTGTACCAGTCATATATATTATATATATATATATATATATATATATATATATATATATATATATATATATATATATATAATATTATAAAGTATGTATGTATGTATATTTACGTGAGTGCGCGTAAGACAAACACCAAATACTTCACAGCTCAATAAAGTTTGTCATAATATCCATGGAATTTGCAAAAATCATCTCACGGAAGCTGCTTTGTGCTAATTTAGATTCAAATTCATCCGGGGAATCAGCAGGAGCCACCAACATCTGCTAGTTCATTAGTCTTAACTGAGCCTAGGTCTGGAAAAAGCCTCTGGAATTGCAGGAACGTTTTGGTAATGAGGAGAGAAAAGTTATTAAGAACTGGAATGTTGCACTACAGGTCTTGCAATGTTTTCGTGCATCAAGCCATGAGTGCAAAAAATAAATTATAAATAAATAAATAAAAATAAAAACATAAAAAAATCGATGAAATGAGGCGAGTAAACTATGCTCCAAAGTTTCTTCGGGGCAATCAAGTTTTCTGTGCAGCGTATAACGCTGTATGAAACTCTCATCCACGGCCCGGTGGTGGCCTGTGTTATTGGCGCCTATATCGCCGCCAGACGGATGATCATGGCTAACTTTAATCTCAAAGAAAATACAAACTACCGAGGCTAGAGGACTGTAATCTGGTATGTTTGATGACTGGGGGTTGGACGACCACCATACCAATTTGCAGCCCTCTAGCCTCAGTAGTTTATTAGATCTGAGGGCGGAGAGAAAAAGTGCGGACGGACAGACAAGTCATAGTAACAGTTTTCTTAGAAAACTAAAAACATATATATGCTTGTATGGAAACTGTATTGCACTTGTTGCTAATCAATGTTTAAAAACAGACATAAATATCCTGGAAGAAAATCATGTTCGCCCTCCATAATGCAATTAACAGAGTTCAAAGTATAAACGATAATATCATTATTAAACAAAATATAAAAAAATCTCGTACATTAACAAACGATGATATCATTATTAAACAAAATATAAAAAAACTTGTGCATTAAACCCGGAATATATTTTCACGGTCCATTTTCATGAGCGTCATTACGTGTAAAAATTTCTGGGCTTCGGAACCGCGTCATTTTTAATGCGCCATTAGTGTACTCATTTAAAAAGGAATATTAAACAGTTCGTCCCATTTATTTACTAGTAAATCGCATTTTTCCATAAAAAAAAATGGGCGAATACTGTTCCACTGGAATTCATAGTTGAGTGTTATTTTCTGTATAGTAAGCGTGTTTGCAATAAAAACGTAAAATTACGTTTTGCCAGACTTTCGTTTATTTTAGGAAGTGACTAATTTCGTCGATGTATTTTCAGAATAAACAATTATCCTCGCGATAATTTCACTAATATCAATTATTATTAGGACTTCATCATTTATGAATGTCCATTAAAGGTGTTTGGATATTTCCTTAATAGTGTTGCAGGCGCTGGATATTACTCGAAGGATTTTCCCCTCACGCAGAAGTTGTCAACATTATATTCCTAACTCAACGTAAATGAAAACGAGCCAAAACCTACGGTTAAATAAAGCGTTATTTCACCAGCGAAAATTAAAGTAAATACGCTGTATTTTATTAGAAATAAATTTTTACTGTTTAACATATAATTAATAAATCTTAAATATCCTACCCTAAAATTCCTGTACCTTTAACTCAACGCGAAACACCATTATAAGATTTTTCTAAGCTCTTCCATAGACCTTTCCTACGCCCCAACAAAAACGACAACAACAACAACAACAAAATATGTTTCAGGCTTACTCCACGAGTAAGCGAAGAAAGGCACAGGTCATTAGTTACCTGAAGCTATCAATTTACATTTGCATAATGAAGAACCACTCGTCTGTCGCATTCGTATCATTTCTTCTCTTGGATGCGCTTGTCTTCCTTCTCTTGTCTTGTAACTCAATTTAGGAAGCTAACATCTTAATGGCAGTGTCGTCCTCCTCTCTGTCTTTGGTCGCAAAATTCGCTTTGTCTGACAGTGGGTGGGTTCGTAAAGAGCGAGGTATACTTTAGCACTGATATTGTTCGAGTCTCTCTCTCTCTCTCTCTCTCTCTCTCTCTCTCTCTCTCTCTCTCTCTCTCTCTCTCTCTCCCCAGATGCAAAAGTCTCATAGTTTTGCCGAATGCAGAGTTTAACAGCTTCATTTGGTTGCATCTCGACCTGCGAATTGAAAAAGTTCCAGTCACATTTCTCAGCATCTCTGGAACACCTTGTTGTTCCTTATCCCTCCACGATATATATATATATATATATATATATATATATGTACCTGAAGAGGGAGACAGCAGTCTCTGAAATATAGTATTTCTCTCTCTATATTTTGGTGTTTTTATGGGTTCCTTTTGTTAGATGGAATTCTGTTATAACAGAACATTTTTACCATTCATAATATTATATATTATTATATATATATATATATATATATATTAATATTATATATATATATATACATATATATACACGGTCAGTGTGGCAGATAAATCAACCTTTTCATTATGGCCGGGCAGGAAAAAGGGTCTTAAAAACAAGCATGCAAGAGATTTGCCTCAAGAACAGTTCTAAACCACATCTGGAATGACGAAAAAGAAATTAGGAATCAGAAAAACGAGAGAAGTATTAGGCATTCACAAAGTGCTCCGTTGAACATCATTAAAAATGATAGGTACCAGTTTGATATTCCCCTAGTTCGAGCATTTCTTGGGCAGCTTATTATTTGCTATATAAAAAAATCTTGATTTTTCCTATATGCGTGTAGTGACCCCCAAGGATTTTAACCCGGTATGTGAACCACCTTTCCCCGTTGGGGATTTCCGTAGAAACATAAACAATAGACTGTAAATATCACGAAGATAATGACCAGAAGAAATATTAGGCATAGATAACAACACTGAAAACCCCTGTGGGGCCACTATCTAAGAAAGCTCCGAAAATCTTTGTGGTGGATGGTACTGAAAAAATGTCTTCCGTCTTAAATTGCTTCAGCATTTTTATTCGAAAAATTCTCGTATAATGCTAATTCGTAATTTTATCTAATGCGCTCACGCCACTCGAAGTAAAGGATTTTTTTTATTTACGATGCGTTTTTATATATTTAAAAAAATACGACGTTACTATCCGTTTGGGAAACCGATATATTTGTCACGTCTCAGGAATGATTAAGATCTGGACATCTAACCGAAATATCCTCAGTAGCTGCCTATGTAGTTTCTCTTTTTACAACCTTTCCAACTTAAATATATCAGTTTTACGATGCCGGGCGCATAATGTTGAACGAAAAGTTATCGAACCTCTTCATCAAATATCTTTGCGAAACAGAAGGAAGAGTTGGCTGGAGTGAATGAAGGTCCCTTGCAGTTAATTAGAAAACTTTAAAATGATCGATAGTTGAGCAAAGGCACTTGGGAGGTCGATCTTGACAAAGAGTGTCCGAGGAAGAAGGAAAAAAGAGAAAAAATATACGAGAAATATTTTGGCAAAATACGAAAGGGAAACTCTCAGGGGAAAATGGATCCTGAACAAGAATATTTTAACCTTACTATTTTACTTATTTATTGGATTAATAAAAATTCTGCTCTACAACATTAAATACAATATGAGATTTGACTTAAACTCATTCCCAGATGAAAATCAATAAATTCTTATTTAGTTTTCTCCTGAATGTAATTTGGAAACTTTAATTAATAGATACACAAACACACTTATGGATATATATATATATATATATATATATATATATATTTATATTATATATATATATATATATATATATATATATATTATATATATGAGTTACAAGCAACAATAATGTTTATGAGAAAGTATTTTTGAAATTACAAAATAATTTTTTTAAAAATAGTTTAAATCGAGAGCTTTCGACCGTTTATGCAACGGTCCATTTCAGGTATAGTGATGCACTATATGTATATATATATATATATATATAATATATATATATATATATATATATATATTAACACAAGAGCGTCGCCCCCCCCATATTCATATTTGGTAAGCGTTTAGCTATTGCAGAAGGCGAACTGGTAACACTCAGTCCCTCCCCCCCCCCCACCCCCCTCTCTCTCTCTCTATCTCTCTCTCTCTCTCTCTCTCTCTCTCTCTCTCTCTCCATTCCATCAGGTCATCAAATCAGAGTCTGAGCTACAAAAATAGACATTTATTCAAAGTAAAGTATTAATTGGATAACTCAGGTTCTTACAGGATAATTAATGGAATGGTAACTCACAGATCAATTAACTCAGATAACCCCCCAGTATTTGTATAGTCTTAATCGGTAATTAGTCACACCAATTATCTCTTCTCCAAAATATTATAGTTCCCTCCACACAGGACCTCCACTAGGACACTTGGTCCCCTCCACTAGATCCACCTGTTTAAAAGACAGGGGAACACACTCGTGAGCACACACAATTGTAAAGACAAAGTCAAAAGATCAAATGAAATAGAACATCTTTACAAAATATAAAGACAGACAATTTCACACACTCAAAAGGAAACTTTTTGGCTCACACCATCGTGGCTCTGCCTTTCTCGCATAGACCTCTTTAAGTCTTCCCCTAGTTTTGGCTAAAGATGCTAATATGAACGGAAGAGGTGTAGACATACACATGAATTCACACTCTTTGTCAACGCCCCAAGTAACTGGTCGCAGCCAGTTTTCAAAAGCACCTTAAACAAGCCCTCATGGCACTGATATGCTTAGGTAAGGAACTTTAACATCATACCACCCAAAAAAGAGTTATCAGCATTCTTAGGTTGTCGTCCGGACTCTGTCTCCATGGGAAGTTAAAAATGATAAGTCTGCACATTCCTCCTTTTAACAGATAAGCTCGGCCACCCTCCTGGCTAGCCCCAGCCTAGCCACAGGCCACATAAAACAGTTCAATATATAAAAAAAACACATTGGCCGGCTCAAAACACAAAATATATCAATAACTGCATGTCTCTGGCAGCACAACGTAATGTCTATCATGCTTCATCTCCAAATACAATCGGGTGTAGAAACTTTTCTCATTTTGGATTTTAGAATATCCCTCTTTGTCTGCAACTTCCTGCACAGACGTAGCACGCTGTAGGAAGGCGAAACGTCTCCCTGCGGAAGACATCCAACGGCTTCTATAGACCCAAAAGCGCTGTAGAACTCCGTAGACTCGTAGAAACTCTCTTAACCCTTAAACGCCGACTGGACGTATGTTACGTCGACAAGTTTTGTCTCTCGGGTGCCGACTGGACGTATTTTACGTCGACATACAAAAGTTTTTTTAAAAATTCGCGGAAAAATACTTTTAGGCCTACCAGCCAAAAACTCTTGAATCACGCGCCTTGGGGGATGCTGGGAGTTCACGAATCAAGGTGTTGTTTTGTTTACAATCGTTACGCAGGCGCGCAAGCGCGAATTTCTTTCTTGCCGCACTAAAAAAGTATCTGTGACATATCTCAGAAATTATTTTGTCACTTTGACATAATTTTTGTACCATTTTAAATTAGCCGTTACATGGAGTATTATATATGAAAATGTGAGCATTTTTATGTAGAATACAACAAAAAAATACTCATGATTGTAGCTTTTATCAGTTTTGAGATATTTTCATATAAATATCGATAAGTGCCAAAATTTCAACCTTTGGTCAACTTTGACTCTACCGAAATGGTCGAAAAACGCTATTGTAAGCTAAAACTCTTATATTTTAGTAATATTCAATCATTTACCTTAATTTTGCAACTAATTGGAAGTCTCTAGCACAATATTTCGATTTATGGTGAATTTATGAAAAAACTTTTTCCTTACGTCCGTGCGGTAACTCTTCCGAAAAAAATCATACATGCGATTGTGGTAATGTTTGCACCATTTTAAAATTAGCCGTTACATAAAGTTTTATATACTGAAATGTGCGCAATTTCATGCACAATACAACTAAAAACAACCCATGGTTGTAGCTTTTATCAATTTTGAAATATTTTCATATAAAAAATGATAAGTGACAAATTTTCAACCTTCGGTCAACTTTGACTCTACCGAAATGGTCGAAAAACGCAATTGTAAGCTAAAACGCTTATATTCTAGTAATACTCAATCATTTACCTTCATTTTGCAATAAATTGGAAGTCTCTAGCACAATATTTCGATTTAAGGTGAATTTATGAAAAAAATAACATTTTCTTTACGTCCGCGCGGCAACTTCCGAAAAAATCATACGTGCGATTGTGGTAATGTTTGCACCATTTTAAATTAGCCTTTACATAAAGTTTTATATATGAAAATGTGCGCAATTTCATGTAGAATACAACAAAAATAATTGAAGGTTGTAGCTTTTCTCATTTCTGAAATATTTGCATATAAATCCCGATAAATAGAAAAAAAAAATCACGTTCGGTCAACTTTGACTCTACCGAAATGGTCGAAAACACAATTGTAAGCTAAAACTCTTACAGTCTAGTAATATTCAGTCATTTATCTTCATCTTGAAACAAATTCGAAGTCTCTAGCACAATATTTAGATTTATGGTGAATTTAAAAAAAAAAACTTTCCTTCCCTCCGCGCGCGGATTCTCCGCCACAAATCTCCGAAATGCGTACGTCCCATTCTCGGAATATTTGCTCCGTTTCATATTAGGCATTTCATAGAGTTTTATATATTAAAATGTGCGCAATTTTATGTAGAATAAAACGAAAAATATTTGAAGGTTGTAGCTTTTCTAATTTCCGAAATATTTGCATATAAAAAAAAAATATACAAAAAAATTCGACATTTGGTCAACTTTAACTCGTCAGATATGGTCGAAAACTGCAATTGTAAGCTAATCCTCTTACAGTATAGTAATATTCAATCATTTGTCTTCATTTTGAAAGTAATTGGAGGTCTCTAGGACAATATTTAGATTTATGGTGAATTTTTGAAAAAAATATTTGTTTACGTCCGCGTGTTACGAATTCATGCATTATATTGTGATAATATTTTCTCTGTTTTGCTTTTATCGTTTTACAATGTGTTATATACCAAATTATAGCAATTTAGTGTACAGTACAACGAAAAAAAAGTAACTTGTTACCTCTAACCGTTTTGCACACAGCGCGATTTGAATGCAATTATATATGAAATTTCGTTTTTGCGCTATCATATATCGCATTATTTATATAAGATAATGATAATTTTTTCATTTCTGATGGTTGCATACTAAACTTCAGCCAATGAAAAAAAAACAGCCAAAAATGAACTCTTAATCTTGAAAAATAAGCGCGCTGTGATTTTTTGAAAAAAATATTTTTCCGCTTCCGCGCTCACTCCGAAACACCTCCGACACACGGGAGACAATTTTTTTTTTACCACTTCGGCGTTTAAGGGTTAAGTGGGCAAACGACAGCAACATCTCTGCAAAGGCAGGGTGGGTGTCTTGCTAGCATTGGGGAATGACGATTATGGTGTGTTTAAGTATGTCAGTCAAGTCATCGGTCAATCAAAGAAAAATTAACCCCAGACATACTTCTGTCAAATAATGACCTCAAAAATTCCCAAAAGTACTAACTGAACGTCTCCCAACTAACTCTGTATAGTATGACCACTAAATCATAAGTCATTATCACAATTCCGCAAAAAAAAAATATTAAGTTCTCTAACTTTATTCTCCAAACTCATACACCAGCACACACAATCTAGAACTCAGACTCACACGGACTTCTGCACTCACATTTCAAACTCGCAAAATCTCACAAGTAAAAAAAAAAAAAAGAAAAAATAATGAGAGCAAGAAAAAACAATCATGTAACAAGCCCAGACCCGAAAATAAAAATGTTCTCTCAAGCTCTGATATTTCAACAACCCACAAAATCAGTAAAAACTCTTTACTGTCTAACAGCAAAAACCCCTCACTGCTCACATAATTAATTACAATGAGACTTAATGTCAAATGCCCATCTATGTAAATCCCAATCCAGATAAATTACATCTCCCGTCCAAAAAGCTTAATCCCCAATTACATCTCTCGTAGGAAAAGGAAAAAAAAATAAAAATAAAAAAAGATAATGACAGTGAACTTCCCCCATCACAAAGCACATAATATATGCATGACATACATAACCCCGCATTTTCCCCAAGGAATGCAATATGCATAGTTACGGAATTTTCCCATCGCAACTTTTCAAGCTATCGGACACGGCCAGAAAGCAAACTCTTACACGTGCACTTTCATGAAATGCTATGGTCAACATTTCCAGATATTGCAAAACTCTTGAGCAATCACCACTAGAGGAAAAGAGTCATCACACCGCCACTCATCACAGTATTGTCAGCAAAAAATCCTCCTGTGGACACGTCAGATGCTCGAACTGCAGCATAAAAATGTCTAGTCAGCAAAAAATCCTCCTGTGGACACGTCAGATGCTCGAACTGCAGCATAAAAATGTCTAGTCAGACTTCCAACTTCGGAAACTCATGATTCTCATAAAAAGGTTCTACTGACACCACGTAAGCACATTCTACAAAATTGTCTCCAGGATATATCTAAGGTGTTCAAAATTTGTCTCAAAGAGAACTCTCACATGATACTGCCCAATTATAAAAAAAAAAAAAATTATTACCTATTCGGGATAAAAAAAAAACTCTCTTCCAATTAGTCATGAAACCAAAAAGAAACACGGAACTCTTCTCTTGGCTTGAAAAACTCCAGGAATTCAACTAAATCATAACTACAAAAAAGGTCACCTGCCAAAGATTAATGCCATCTACATAAATATATATATATATATATATATATATATATATATATATATATATATATATATATATATACATATCTAATATAATACCACCCCAGTGATGAAAATATTTCCTCCATTTAATTAATAACCACACCACCATATTCCCTCTTATTCCACCAATAACTCCATGTGGAAAAAAATAAGTCTCCAAAAAATATTATATCTCCAATTCTCCAAAAAACAATAACTCAATGTTATAGTCAAAACTATAAACTCTCTGTTTAGCATAACTGCTGAAAAAAGGCAAAAAATCAGAAAATAAAATTGTCCTGGAAATTCTAGAAAAAGTCACCAATGTGCCACAACTCATTATGACAAAACTCCTAATTCAAAGTGTCTAAACAAAGACTTCTCCATATGCACTACGACATAAGCCACTAGAAACTTAGCCAAGTTTCCTATCTCTAGCAAAGTTGTCACAAATACAACAAAGGTATTGTGCAAGAAACCCACAACTTCTGGAACACAGATATCCAGAAAAAAAATTAGTGCCATTACGTATGCATTCAAAAAAATGCAAAAATTCTCCCATAAATCTCTCTGCAGCAGCAAACAGCTGAAATCATAAACACATTCCCGAACAATGACTCCAAAGTCACGAACTGAGATATTAAAAAATTCTCACAAACTGGAGAGAAAAAATAAATTCAAATTCACCCATGATAAAAAACTTGTGTCATCGATGGCTAACTCCCAAAAAAGGAAAAAAGAAAAATCAACGACACTGTTAACTATCCCCCGTGACTCACGTAGATGTCAAGCAATTCTCTGCTGAACTAATAAAATAAATAGAAAAACAACAAAAATGTGTCGTTAGTTCCTCCCATATCCACAAAAAAACAACACCACCCTTGATAGCATTTCAACGCCCATGTTAGTATATAAAAAAAATCACCAGTATTAGTATAAAAAAACATCGTCAATGTTAATGCTTGCCCATTCACCAAAAATTCAGCACAAAATTCACACACACACACACACACACACACACACACACATATAGATATATATATATATATATATATATATATTATATATATATATATATATATATATATATATATATATATATATATCTGTGTGTGTGTGTGTGTGTGTGTGTGTTTGGTGTGTTTAATTAAGGAAATGCTACCATATATTCATTGTTGTTCCAGACATTATTGGAAAGTTCTTATCTGTACAAACCTATAGACATCTTTAGTAGCAATATCAAAAGCTATAATATAAATCGAAATAATACAGACAGCCGTGAATGGTTCAAGTCAGAAACTAGGAGGAATACATAAGACTGGATTATTCATTTCTGTGGAAACAATGTAGCCTATATCATGACATCTTTTTGAAACTTCGTTGAAGTCAATAATATACGTATTAGTATAAAACATCTTAGACGATTATAAAACTGATAAAAAGTAAATATAACATTAAATTTCAAGTTGGGACCTTTTGGTCATACACAAAATCCAGCACTAATCTTCACTGAGATAAAATCGCAAGTGATTTGAACGAGGAACGACGTGATGGTTCTCGATGGAGATTTATGCAAATCTCACATTGTCAGGAAACCTCTCACCTTAGATGACTTTCGATGGTTTGAAAGGAAGTCTTAATCACCAATTAAGAGACCTGACGAAAGCCAATGAATTGAGTTCGATCAGATGAGAGTGGGGTCACTATGTCAATTTTATTTGCGTCAGATGGAAAATTCCAGTTCCTTTTGGATATTTCTAGAACAGCTATTATTTTATTATTATTATTTCTCTAGATGAAACCTATTCACATGGAACAAGCACACCAAAGGGTCCTTTGACTTAAGATACAAGCTTCCAGAAAATATCAGTTTCACCCTCCCACCGCTGACCCCCACACTGCAGCGGTAACTGATCATGATACAGAATCAGTGATTTTTCATCTGAGGGAGACACGAACCAGCGGTATCTGAGTGGCATACCACGACACTAGCCACTATAACAGCTAGGGAATCGTTGGGGGTACATCTAGGCTAAGGTAAAGATGTCACAAACGCGCGTCGGTGAAATGATCACACATACAAAACAAATAGGTTGTATACAAGTCAACGATTTGTATACAACATATATATACATATAAATACACACACAAATACATATATAAATATGTACAACTGACTCACGAAAATACAGGACGTGATGAATATACAAAGACAAAATCCACGAAGGAAAGAGAAACAATGCTTATTCAAGGACAGAAAGTAGAAAGGCCTAGCAACGCTCCATTGTTGCTTTTCTTTCCTTCGTGGATTTTGTCTTTACACACACACACACACAAACTTCATTTTCAGATGTACGAAAGTTAAATGCCAGCTGAAGTTTACAAAGCAGAATGATGTTAACGTGCAAACACGAATCTTATATGCACCGTCTGTGTGTGTGTGTGGGTGTGTATACATATACATGCATAAGCGCCACGAAAATAAAGAATTTTTCTACTACTTTCTTTCTTCAACTTCATCATTTTATATCGCAATATTCCACCAACTTTGTACAACACCAGGTTACATAAAGTCAATTAGTTAAACTTACCACAGGTTGATTTACAGCTCTCTCTCTCTCTCTCTCTCTCTCTCTCTCTCTCTCTCTCTCTCTCTCTCTCATGTTGTAAGCCAATCAAAGTCTTCCGAGTACTTAAGAACAATGCCTAAGTAGATTGAACTTGGAGCGTTTTGCTTAATTAATCGTCTTCTCTTGATTAGGACAATGACCGCAGTTCCTCTCTCTCTCTCTCTCTCTCTCTCTCTCTCTCTCTGTGTGTGTATGTGTGTGTGTCTCGAGTTGGTTTGGATAACGAATTGTGCTAGTTAAATAACAGATTCATTAGCAGTGAGTCTTTTCTGTTTTTATTCAGTTTTTATAAGGAAGCGATTAAAACAGAAATCGTAGACAGTGGACAACAGTTGTGCCATTTAGTTTATATTTATGTTTATATTATCAATTTCAGATTTTAGAGTTTATAGCAAAGATGAGATAAAAAGCACGGGGCCTTCTTTGCGTGCGAGCACTCCATTCACAAATAATTTATAACTTCTTTCATTTGAATACAGGCGTAGCCGCGATTTCCTAACGTTTCTAATTGACGCTCACCACTATATACTCCTTTGATTCCCAGATAATATATAATCTATATATATATATATAATATATAATATAGTATATATATCGTATTTATATAATTACATGTATATTCCTTAAATCCACGGTAGAAGGTGAGTGAAAAACTGGGGACATGGAACAAGTACTTTCCTAGTATATTCTACAATTTTCAAGTTCACAACGTATAGAAGTTGACAGACCTGTTTATATAAAAACAGAAAGAGTGGGGGTTGTTACAGTTTGTTGACTGGTGGACGGCGTGTTTTTTTTAAGCAAAAGAGACAAGGAGAGAGGAAAATGAAGGGGATGATCTAGGATGAAAAATTCTTTTATGTTGTGTGTATATATATATTATATATGTATATGTATATATATATATATATATATATACATATATATACAATACATATATATATATTATAGAAACGAAATCGCGAATTTAAGATATCATGAAGGCTACTAAAATACAAGCAAATAGGATATATAAATATTATATAATATATATATATATATATATATATATATATATATATATATATATATTATACAATAAACAACGGTCAGATAAGTCATTTTCCAGCTTGATCGTCGTCCGGTCATTCGCTCACCTTCGCCATTCGAATGAAATTGATTAATCATGAAGAAATTTCGTGGCAATACTCAGAAAGAAGAACGGAATGCAATACCTGGATGGAATCAGTATAGTGTGAAGGATTCCTCGCCTTATCAGCGGGGGTTGGCGGTCTGCGAATGCCCTTGTTTAGGACTGCTTCGACGGGCATTGTTCCAGAGCTCTGACTGGCTCTATGTTTGGCTAAGTTTCCCCTTTGATCAGAGAACAAGACTCGGTTCCTACTTCCAGAGATTTCAGGATGAACTTTGACGTCAAGTTCGCATACCTCCTAAACAATCTTCATCGGCAGAAACACAAAGGGGTGACTGCTACGATGCATTGCAGGTTCACATGCACAGTCGTTAAATTAACAGTTACGTGCTGCTGAAAAGCAGCAGGTATTAACATGTTAAATAAGCAAGCTCCACCTTCAAGAGGAGGAATTAACATGTTAATCCCCACCCAAAAGAGGATGGGGTAAGATAAGAGAGAGTCGGCTCCGCGAATCCGGACCCCGTTTGGGCAGGGAGCTGGAACATACACCGACTTTAGGAGGTTGGGCCAAATCGATCCAAGGGGTAGCCGATTACAGAAGTCGTAACTTGTGTAACTGTAACTTGTATTCTTTGCAATAGTAAAGAAAGAAACTTTCGTTCGTCTCACCTAAACACTCCTGAGAGACTGGTATTACTAATCCAGAACTACTACCAATTACGAAGACTTAAAAATTAAAACACTGAACCAGATTCACAGAACGAATCATCTAGAAAAAAGAAGCAGGTAAGAGAACATACACACGAACACACTCTACAAGCTATAACACCAACATAAGGCTGGCTTAACCTACAGCAAGCACGCAAGGAAGCAAGCATTCCAGAGGACATGATATAGAGTTTTTCTTAAACAAGTTTTAAATCGACTTGTGGATTTCCATGACACTAAAGCACTTGAGTGTCTCAAACTTCGTCCTAACCTTCGGGAGGACTGTGCATTGCCATGCCATGTGTTTCAATAACTTTATTTTTGCTTAAGAAAATGATGTTACAACTACGCTTAGCCACCCAACCATCGGCTAAAGTGGTGACGTTTATCAGTGACATCAGTATAGCGTATCCTCAACTATACCTTTTCAAATGATTGTTAGTCTTATGGTTAAATGTCATTATACCTTTCCTGGGGCATACGAAATTTATTTAAGCAAATTAATATATTGTATGATGATATATGATTTTATTTTTTATATTTTTAAATAACTAGGTAAGGGGGATGTTCAGCGTCGCAGATACGTCATTGAAGCACCACTTGTTCGAAACGGTACAAGGAAAGACAAGAAGAGGTTGGTCTCCTTTTTTTTCTTTTCTTTTTTTAAGAGTAAGCGGCTTAATTAAGTACATCTGTCAATGCAGTGTACTAACATAATTTAGGACAATGTTAGAAACATTGAAAGTTGTTTACGAAAACCGTTATTTCATGGCCCGTGAAAGCATAGTAGTAATACATCTTGCACTTAGAAGCAATAACAGATTTATCTAAATGAGGATCATGTAAATATGTCACATAACAGATTACAATCACATGAAAACTAAGAACATGGTGTAATGAAATATTCAATGAAGGCTGAGAGCAAGTTTTGCAATAAATGTTATACAAAAAAAAATGATTGAAAATAAGAACCAACTTGACTGCAAAATCTGCTTTCAAGGCAAAGAAATAAAAAATGAGACGACCGTGAATACTACAGGAACACGAAACAAGGCATTCCATCAATCAAAATAGACAACGCACAGAATGAAGGAAAGACCCATCTGTCTTTCAGTGATTGATCTGATGATTCATTACTTAAAGGAACCCATTAAACAGGCAGTCAGCTCAAAGCAGAAACCTTCCGTCCATCATTTCTGAAGTCTAATGTAAATATGCATAAATGCAAAAGATATAATCTATAAAAAGTTCTGTTATGCGGACAAAGCTGAACAACGATGTCTGTATACGCCGCTGCATGTGGAAATGCAATAAATATTCCTTTTGAAAAGTGGCAATTGAAAAAAAGAACTCTTTGACTTATTATATAACTGGTCATAAAATTGAGTACGTTGTCCAAATAAAAGTTATTCTTTAAAAATGTGCAATGATATGAAAGAGTGCTTCAGATATTTATTGGGAGGCGAGAGCTTAATTTTAGGTTCAGCTCTAAGAAGAGATTCTGGTGGAATCTCTTCCCGAACTGTAACCTATAGTAGATTCACATCAACCGTGCATCTGATGTCCAGGCCAGTCCCTTACGACGCTCCTGATTGCTTGTTGATAAACTAATCACAGGGCTGGAAACTCTCAGCCACTCGATAGAGTTCACGTTGGTAGGATCTATGTTCCCGGGCACTCTCCTGAGGGAAGACGTATCCCTCAGGAGAGGGATACGTCTTATTCCTATGTAAACTCTCTCGAGAGAGAGACTGAGAGTTTCCAGTCTTTGTTGATTGGCTTATCAAAAGCCAATCAGGAGCGTCGTAAGGACTGGCCTAGACATCAGATGCACGTGGGTGACGTGAATCTACAATAGTACTGAATTTCCCCCCATAAAAGTGGGACGCCATATTTTAACAACTAACCATAGAATCTTCTTGAAAACAGATTATCTTATTAGGTTTCCCACATCCAAATTACCAATTGAATACCCATTTAACTAACCTAACCTAATCTATCCTAGGAGCTTGTAAAAAAAACGGGGGCTGGTGAATACTAGTATACATATCACGACTTTGCTAAGGCCATAAATAAATTTAACATCCTTCAATTTGAAAACTGACCGCTCCAAATATACAGCATATTTATATGCGGTTCGCTAAATCTATATCTATCTTCTATATATATAGATATATTATATATATATATAATATATATATATATAGATAGATAGATATATTAGATATTAATAGTATAATATAATATATATAATATATATATATATATATCTATATATATATATATATATATATATATTATGTATATGTATAAATATATACGTATATATATATATATATATATATATATATATATATATATATATATATATATAAACAAATGTATTATTGTCATGTCTTTATAAGCATGAGACATGTAGTAGATAATGTGTTTTGACTGGAGTGGAGTGGCTATGTGTTTGGGTCAAAGGCCAAGCACTGGGACCAATGTGGTCATTCAGCGCTGGAAAGGAAATTGAGGATAAGTATGTTTTGAAAGGTGTAAACGGCGGGAGGAAGACCTCAAAGTTGCACTATGAAGTAATCATTAGGAAAAGGTGAATAGAAAGACGAAAGAAAGATAATATGAATGGAGGTGCGGTAAAAGGAATGAAAGGGGTTGCAGTTAGGGGCCGAAGGGACGCTGCAAAGGACCTTTAGTAATGCCTACAGTGCACCCCGTGAGGTGCATTGACAGCGCTACCCCTCTACGGGGAATGTGTTTTGATGTTATGGATATATTTTTTCGCCGCTGGGTCACTCTCTCAGGAGGACCTCCTCTCTGACCCTGTGAGGAAACCGGCCTTCCAGAATTTTATGGAAATGAAAATACGTATACCTCCTCTACTGGAACGACTCGACTGGAACCAGCGAAGGGCGATCGTTTCGCCTGGATCCTTTTACTGCCAGCCATGCTGCTTCCAGAATAGCGCTGTTTCCAGTTTGGATTTTATGGAAAACTTTTGAGATGCCGTCTTCAGTGCATCCGTCCAGGCAATAAACAGTTGAGCAAAAGCAAATATGGCTGCTCGCAATGATAAGGGGTTTCTATCACACACGCACATACATACATACATACATACATACATATATATATATATATATATATATATATATATATATATATATATATATATATATATATATATATATATATATATATATATATGACTGGTAAAAGTGTTCTGTAACAACAGAATTCCATCTAATAAAAGGAGCCCATAAAAACACCAAAATGTAGAGAGTACTATATTTCAGAGACTGCTGTCTCTCTCTCAGGTATATGAATGAGAAAAGTTTACAGAAAAGGTGGTATTATACCAAGAGATTCGTCCACAAGTAAGCCAATTTAGGTCACCCCCGCTGATAATCTTCCTTTAATCTTCTTAAGCGTTGGTTGAATGAACACTGCGTCGACGATGTCCGATGTCCAATTCCCTTTTGAGATGTTCATTACCTGCTTCTCTTTTATTAAGGCCGATTCCATCATTTGACTCTTGTGCCGGCAGTTGCTGCTATAAATTACACGTGACATATTCCAGTTTATTCTATGGTTATGTTTATTTATATGGTTGAAAATAGCCGAGTTCTGTTGTCCATACCTGACTGACCGTTTGTGTTGTATTAATCTCTGGGGAAGTGATTTACCTGTAAATCCGATGTAAGATTGGTCCCACAGTCCTGGCATGGGATCTCATATACCCCAGAGTCTTTGGGCGATGTCTTTTGTTGGACGTTTATCAGGGATTTGGCTAAGGTATTTGGGTAGGTAAATGTACAGATTGGCTAAAATAGGACTTAAAGGACTACCCATACTACACCCGAATTTGTCACAAATTCAGAGAAGCACATATACCACTTCACAACATAAAACTTTTAAGCCTTGACGTAGACTCCCTATTCACAAAAGTACCAGTACAGGACGTTCTTCAGTTTTAAGGGAAAAAGGGAAAAATTATCCCCTATTCAGATCATTTCCCTTTGGCACTTGACAAAATAATAAAGTTAGTTTGAATTATGTGCATCTAATAACGTATTTTCATTCGGGGAATCATTCTACAAGCAAAAATTCGGGTGTAGTATGGGTAGTCCTTTAAGTCCTATTTTAGCCAATCTGTACATGGAATACTTTGAAACTACAGTAATAAATGCAATAAAACCCAAAAACATGCTGTGGATGAGATACGTGGATGACATACTAACATTTTGGGATAATAAGTGGGGTAATTTTAATGAATTCCTCTCAAAATTAAACGCATTAGTGCCCAGCACAAATAATTAAAGTTGAATGGGAAACAGACAACAAAATTCCTTTTCTTGATGTTTTAATAATCAGAGACACGACAGAATACAAATTTACCATATACAGAAAACCAACGTTCTCACTTTCATATATTCACTACTTTAGCTATCATGACAATACTATCAAGATAGGTCTAGCTAGCAACCTATTCTTAAGAGCCTTACGAATTTGTTCCCGATTCCTGGAAAAAGAATTGAACTAATTCGCAAGCAACTTTCATCTTTAAAGTATCCTGACCATATAATTGAGAAAGCAATTCAAAAAGCAAACGTAATTTTCTACCGACCCCCTAAAGACAAGACCCAGAGGACACACCCAACAATAAAATAAAAATTCCCCACCTGGAGACGATAAGAAAGTAACTCAAACCCTTGGGAAATCCAACCCTTTTGCATTTACCTACCCAAATACCTTAGCCAAATCCCTGATAAAACGTCCACAAAAAGACATCGCCCAAACGACTCTGGGGTATATGAGATCCCATGCCAGGACTGTGACCAATCTTACATCGGATTTACAGGTAAATCACTTCCCCAGAGATTAATACAACACAAACGGTCAGTCAGGTATGGACAACAGAACTCGGCTATTTTCAACCATATAAATAAACATAACCATAGAATAAACTGGAATATGTCACGTGTAATTTATAGCAGCAACTGCCGGCACAAGAGTCAAATGATGGAATCGGCCTTAATAAAAGAGAAGCAGGTAATGAACATCTCAAAAGGGAATTGGACATCGGACATCGTCGACGCAGTGTTCATTCAACCAAAACGCTTAAGAAGATTAAAGGAAGATTATCAGCGGGGGTGACCTAAATTGGCTTACTTGTGGACGAATCTCTTGGTATATAACCACCTTTTCTGTAAACTTTTCTCATTCATATACCTGAAGAGAGAGACAGCAGTCTCTGAAATATAGTACTTTTTCTCTCTACATTTTGGTGTTTTTATGGGCTCCTTTTATTATATATATATATATATATATATATATATATATATATATATATATATAATATATATATTTTACATAGATAAATAGTTAGATAAACAGAGGGGCAGACATACAGTTGGGCCAGTTAAGTGTGGGTATCCCAGTTTTGAGCCATAGGCAACCTCTACTTGGTAAGTTAATGCCTCCGTCATCAAAACTGGATTTCTGCCCACCTTTTGATAGCTGGCCTAATCCTCCTTAAGGAGATCGAAGGATTGGGAGGGGGGGTGTGTGTTATGGGTGCCATGTCCTTCCTTGTTTACTAAATAAGGAAAGGCTAAACTCACCTAATGAGCCCATTGGCAAGGATGAAACCTGTTGATAATAATAATATTAATAATATATTAATAAATAAATCCACACACACACACACACACACACACAACACACACACATATATTATATATATTATATATATATTTATATATATATTATATATATATATATATATTATATATATATATAGATCGACACTTTACCTTTCTGGAATCTTTTTCGATCCCCATTTTGATTTGGAAATCGAAGACATTCCAGGAGGCTCTCTGTAGAGATTATTTTAAATGTTTGTACCCGTAAGTATCTGTGGATTTGTTCTCTATTTCAAGACTCATGGTTTTATAATAATAATAATACTAATAATAATAATATAATAATAATAATAATAATGGCCATTTTATAGAAATCTCAATATCATTAGTCTCTTAATGGTGATGAAATCCACAATTAATGTCATTGGAATTATAAAATCTATATATATATATATATATATATATATATATATATATTATATATATATATATATATATATATATATATATATATATATATATATATATATATATATATATATATATATATATATATATATATATATATATATATATATATATATATATATATATATATATATATATATACATAATATATATATATATATTATATATATATATATATAATATATATATATATATATATATATATATTCGTACCATTCGCATGTCATGTCGTGACTTCCGTCTCAGTATCGGTACTCCGTGTTTCTAGAGAAAATGATCTGATGTACGTCTCTCAGCCGTCTACAACACGTTAGGTTTGTTTATTTAGCGAAGCTGCATCGATATATTGTCGTGTAGAGGTGCGCTAACCACCCTTGGACACAGGAAGCAGCCGATGAAATGAGAGAAGTTTGGTTTCAGTAAATTAGGAAAGTTGGGAACTATCGACAGTTTAGGAGAAGAGGTTGTTTAGAGGTCGACTCCACGCAACAACTGTTGGTTTATTTGTTTTTTAGGAAGAATGAGAGGAAGCAGTGGCATGGAAGGTGTTGGAAACAAAAAGAAGATATTATTTTGCCACAACGTAAAAACACCACACAAACAAGTAAACAAAACAGATACTGAATAGAACGTCGTGAGAGAGAGAGAGAAGATTTTCCTGTTTCGTCACCAAACACACAATATGTATATGAATATATATATATATATATATTTATATATATATATAATCATATATATAATATATATAATTACTATATATATTTATATATATATATATATATATATATATACATATATATAGTATATATATATATATATATATATATATATATATATATATATTATTATATAAAAAAGTGCGGACGGACAGACGAATAGCCATCTCAATAGTTTTCTTTGTCAGAAAACTGAAAACCATTAAAAGAAAGGTGACATATTTGAATGGGTCCTTGAATAAACTTTTGGTAAATGGAGGCGAGTGAGGAAGCAGCTCTTTGATGTACATTGATAAATTTTGGATATTGAAAAGTAAATAAATAAATAAATAAATAAATGAATACATAAATAAATAGCAGGATACCAAAATGCAAAACCTTTAGCTCAGATGTTGAGGGCAAAATAAGCTAGCGACTTTTTGATATGGTTCTGTGGAGAGGTACAGTAAAAAAAATAAAATGAAATAAAATAAAAATAAAAATTGATACACAGGACGTCCAGATGATTGATGACAGAAGAAGAACAAAGAAAGGAACAGGAATTGAAGGAAACGGGAATAGAAAAGGGAGTATGAGGAATTGAGAAAAGAATATCCTGTCCTCCCTCCTTCGTTTCCTTCTAGGAGAGTCCAGGCAATGAGGTCAGGTTGTGACTCCAATAAGCTTTTTTTTTTTCACATTTTGAAATGGAGGGACACAATTCGATTGTACTTCTCTCTGGGAACAAATTTCCAGCCTGAAGGTTTTTTTCCCTCTCTCTCTCTCTCTCTCTCTCTCTCTCTCTCTCTCTCTCTCTCTCACACACACACGCACATTTTTACTATTTTAAATAAGCTCTACAGATGAAGCACTCCAGGAAAAATGCTTTAATTGTGACGTGGATGACTTAAAAAAAAAAAATAATAAAAAATGCATCGTTCACACGAAGAATTTTCTTCGCCGAAGTTATTCAAGCTTTCATCTTATTGAAAAAATTCACTAGCGAACAGAAAACATAATCATATCCCACCCAATCGAGGGAGTTGGATTTATTTTCATGAATTTACGTAAAAGGTTTACGAATTTAATGGCAGGTAATTGATGGTAGTATGCAAAGTTGGAGATATCATAGTATATGCAAGGTGTAATGAAACTTCACAATAAGACTACATATCAGAGGCTTTTGTGTAGTGACGATTATGTCACAGGATCTAATTATACCGTTTGAATAATAATACAATAATAATGATATGTTTTATAACAAAAATTAGGAAAATAGAGGAGAACCTATATAAAATTAATGCAGCTGAGGCATCAATAGCTTTAATAAAACATGTTTAGAAGAGGGTTTCCTTCCAGAGTAATAATAACAATAATAATAATAATAATAATAATAATGATAATAATGATAATAATAATACAATTATTATCATCATTATATTAGTTCAATTTTGAAAAGGTGTCCAACAACCATAAATAAAATTTAACGCTACAGAAAGAGCGCGACAGGAACTAATACGCTTACCTCTCGATATAAACCTTCATTAAAAAGAGAGAAAAAAAAAAAAAAAAAAAAAAAAAAAAAAAAAAAAAAATTCTTAGCCATTATCTCGACCTCAGTCGTATTCTGGATGAGTGTCAGTCTTGTTCAGCTCCTTTGCAAATCAGATGATGAATCCTGCCTAACCGAGTTATGGGGAAGGAGGGTTAACTCACTTGTTTCACTGACGCTTCCTTATTCACCCGACATGCACGCCCCCCCCCCCCCCCACCCCACCACCGCAATTTTTTTTTTTTTTTATTTTTTTTTTTTTTGGGGGGGGGGGGGCGGGGGGGGGGCGGGGGACATAAGATGATCTGATCATGTATTCCACAAGTAAGACAATTTTTTTTTTTTTTAAAAATATTTTCTTCCTTCTAAGTAAGCTCTTTCATCAAAAAAATTTTTTTTAATACGAACGAAATCTGTTATTTCAACAAAACGTCCTGTTATTTAAGCAACGAACCTATTGAACGACTTTTGAAGATTTGTCATAATGTTAGAGACTGCATTTTGCCAAAGGAGTGATATTTTATTCCTGTATAACTACTAAATGAGGAATTATATGAAATGACCGCCTTTTTGGCTCGGCAATAATTCAGTTGTGTACATGTAAAATTATTATGTTTAAATGACAGCTTACATTGAATTCGCCCTGTAGGGAGGTAGTGCCGTCAGTGCACCTCATGCGGTGCATTGTAGGCATTACTAATGAGTCTTTGCAGCCTACCCCCATTTTGGAAATTTATACTTCTGACAAGGCAATTTCATATATCCGGATTTGTAATTTAGTCATCTGATTTCGTAAAGAACAACAGCAAGTAATTAAGTCTCCCAGATGGGCGCAACTTTATGAAGGAGAAATTTACATTTTCATAAACGATTTTACGAACCTCCCGATGCCCTGTGTCGCCAGAGACTCTATTACAGATTTCTCTAAAATCTGTAGTAATTTTTTTTTTTTTTTTTTACGGTAATGGAGACCATTCAACTACTTCATTAGATCTGGAATGACTTTACTTGATTCATTGACTGAGGCAATTATCTTGTTACCGCCGTTTACAACCAGGAACTCGAGTTATCTCTCCAAAGTAAATATTTTTTGCTTTGTTTTTGCTAGAAACTGAGCTTGCTTTGAAACTTTTACCAATAGTGTAAGAAAACAGCTGTATTATGGGAAAATATTTTCTGAGCCCCTAATTTATATATCAATCGTTTTATGGTTGACCGTAACCCGTTCAGCACATCGGTGACCTTGTTATACGCTTAAAATCCCCCCACCGCCTCCCTCACCCCCATAAACCCCTCTCTCCCTTTCTCTCTCGTTTTTTAATTTATTTTTTTCTTTTAACCAAGTGCTTTTACGCATAAAACCCCTAACCCCAACACCCCCGCCCCTCTTGTTTAATTATTTATTTTTTCTTTTGAACAAATGCTTTAAATCTCCTATTTTATCAAGTTTATTCAATTATTATTTTACTCTTTAGTACTTTTATTTTATTTTTTTTATTTTTATTTTTTTATTATTTTATCATCTTTATTTAATTTTCATTTTATTTAATTTTTATTTACCTCTTTATTACTTGTATTTTAATTTTACATTTTTTTATTATTATTTTTTCATTTCAAAGTAAGCGGGAGGAACCGAGAACTTTCTCCCGGTTAGTAATAGATGTTTAAGAAAAATTAATAAAAAAGTAAATTAGTGTCCCAAACGTCTTACATTCCTCTTTTACCTGGACACTGAAGGCAATCATATTGTCTCGTTATAATTATCAGGCTAATAACAAGAGATGCTTGTTGTTTCGACTTTCTTACAGGAATTCATTACTGTTTTTTTATATTGTTGTTGTTAGTGAGTTTTCTGGAATTGCCTATCTTTTCATTTAGGTAATATACTCCACAGCGTACAGGCACAGACGTAGTCTCATTCAATTAGCAAATGTCATTCCATCTGTAACAAAACTTTTCTATTATAAAATACGAGTATGCCTATATAAACAATTTATTATTATTATTATAATTATCATTATCATTATTTCAATAGGTGAAACCTATTCACACGAAACAAGCAAACCAAAGGGGGCCAGTGCCTTGAAATTCTTTAAGCTTCCAAATAATATTGGCTTCAACCTTACACCGCTAAAGACGACCCAATACTGCGGCAGTAACTTATCATGATAGCGAGTCAGTGATTTTTCGTTACCCTAGGGGACGCGCGGACACCTCCCACCCACCCCCCACCCACAGGCCCGCCAGACCCGCGACATCTGAGAGCATACCACGACGCTAGCCACCATAACACCATATGAGTTCACTCAACATTGACAGTTGTGATACAGATATATCCGGGATAAGCAGAGGTTTTAAGAATGATATAAAAATAGAGGGGGTAGGGGGACAAGAACGCATCCTTATAGCCGTGAGCAACGCAGATTCTCCCGAGTCTATCACGTTTTAAGGACCAATTTCTTTCCAGGAAAATGGAGTTTAGTCGCCTCTCAGGAATTCCTATCTCATATCCTGCAGGAGTAGCAGCAGCCAGGGGTCCTAGGTAAGTGATTCCTTTGCAGTTATGCAATACTTTGTTTTACATTTTTACGAAGGGATCTTTGACCTTTTTTATGTTTATGTTTATTTAATTTTAAAGAAGTGAATATATATATATATATATATATATATATATATATATATATATATATATATTATATATATATTCTATATATATATATTCCTGATGAGTCAGATATTTATTTCTGTGAAACAATTCCCATGTGTTTATTTATACACACACACACACACACACACACATATATATATATATATATATATATATATATATATATATATATTATATATATACTATATATATATATATATATATATATATATATATATATATATAGAGGTATATAATACAGAACTACTCTTTTAACTCACAGACGATTCATGATTATGCTTTATGCAAAAATTATAAATTTCATATTCGGCCTGTTTTAGTGTCGTTACAGCAACACCAGTATTATTAAACCACAAGTACAGACAAAGACGGGAACTACTATACTATATAGACCAGTAGAGCCGGTGGGCTACGAACATGACACGAGGCCCACAAAATTAACACATGTCCAGGATTTCGTCCCCACTTAATGGCCTATTAAGCCCACCAACAAATAAACTTACATAGGTTCTCTGCATTGAACCGCCAACCGGACAATTATGCTTTCTAGATATGTGTTTTTCATTACCACCTAATAGGTATAATGTTTTTATGAGCTGAATTTAAGTTCGCAGTAATATGAACTCCGTAACTGCATTTTTAAATTTCCTTTTTTTTACGCTCTTAACCACCCTTCGCCTCTGCTTAGTGCCTTTATTTTAGGAACCTTTTATCTTCTCTGAGTATATTTGAACGAATTTATCTTTTGGGGTAGGTCTATATTTGAATTATTTTTTTCGCATATATTTGAAGTCCCCCAGTACTTTATAATTCAAGATCATCCCCCCCACACACCCTGGCCAATTCACAAGTGTGACCTTTTTAGGCAAAGATATAGTAGTACTGACAGCTAACACTAGGATTTTATTCTCTCACTCAACTGTGAATTCATGAAGCTGAAGAATAAAAATGATTAACATGTATTGTAGAGTGGACATTTAAATGATGGAAATTCACTATTAAGATGGGGAAATCGTAAATTTTAAAAGGAAAACTTACAAGGAGAGGAAAATGTAAACAAGTAAACAAATGCAATCGAGTTTCCTGTACAGTTTATAAAGTTCTATGAAACTCTCAGCCGCGGCCTGGTGGTTGGCCTGTGTTCCAGAAGCACGATCATGGCCAATTTAAACCTTTTAAAAAAATAAACTACTGAGGCTAGAGGGCTGCAATTTGGTATATTTGATGATTGGAGGGTGGATGATCAAACATACCAATTTGCAGCTCTCTAGCCTCAGTAGTTTTTTAAGACCTGTGGACGGACAGACGATAGAGCCATCTCAATAGTTTTTCTTTGACAGAAAACTAAAAACCATTAAAAGAAAGGTGACATATTGAAAGGGTCCTTGAATAAACTTTTGGTAAATGGAGGAGAGTGAGAAGCAGCTCTTTGATATACATTTAT
This sequence comes from Macrobrachium nipponense, assembly GCF_015104395.2. Lineage (NCBI taxonomy): Eukaryota > Metazoa > Arthropoda > Malacostraca > Decapoda > Palaemonidae > Macrobrachium > Macrobrachium nipponense. The sequence goes on along the minus strand of NC_087204.1, from coordinate 18,449,276 downwards.
AAAGTTTGGATATTGAAAAGTAAATAAATAAATAAATTAATAAAAAATAAATAAATAGCAGGATACAAAATGCAAAACCTTTAGCTCAGATGTTGAGGGCAAAGAGGCTAGAGACTTTTTGTTATGGTTCTGTAAAGACCAAGGTAAGAGATACAGTTCAACAAAAATAAATAAATAAATAAATAAATAAAAATTAAATTAAAATCAAAATTGTCAGAAGACAATGATAGGAATAGGACTGGAACGAAACTGGAATAGAACAAGGAGGATGAGGAATTGGGAAAATAATATCCTGTCTTTCGTCCTTCGTTTCCAGTAGTCCAGATAATGAGGTCAGGTTGCAACTCCAATAAACTTTTTTTTTTTTTTTACATTTTGAAATGGAGGGACACAATTCGACTGTACTTCTCTCTTGGAAAAAATTTCCTGCCTGAAGGTTTTTTTTCTTTCTCTCTCTCTCTCTCTCTCTCTCTCTCTCTCTCTCTCTCTCTCTCTCTCTCTCTCTCACACACACACAATTTTTATTTTTATATTTTAAAACTAAATAAGCTCTGCAGATGAAGCACGCCAGGAGGAAAAAGCTTTAATTGTGACGTGAATGACTTTAAAAAATAATAATAAAATGCATCGTTCACACGAAGAATTTTCTGTCTAAGTTATTCATGCTTTCATCTTATTGAAAAAATTCACTAGCGAACAGAAAACGTAGTCATATCCCACCCAATCGAGGGAGTTGGATTTATTTTCACATGAATTTACGTAAAATGTTTACGAATTTAATGGCAGGGAATTGGTAGTAAGGAAAGTTGGAGGTGTTATCGTATATGCATGGTGTAATGAAACTTCACAATAAGACTACATATGAGAGGCTTTTTTGTAGTGACGATTATGTCACAGGATCTAATTATACCATTTGAATAATATACAATAACAATAATATGTTTTATAACAAAAATTAGGAAAATAGAGGAGAACCTATATAAAATTAATGCAGCTGAGGCATCAATAACTTTAATAAAACATGTTTAAAAGAGGGTTCCCCATTCCAGAGTAATAATAATAATAATAATAATAATAATAATAATAATAATAATAATATAATAATAATAATAATAATACAATTATTATCATCATTATATTAGGTCAATTTTGAAAAGATGTCCAACAACCATAAATAAACGTTAACGCTACAGAAAGAGCGCAACAGAAACTAATACGCTTACCTCTCGTTATAAACTTCATTAAAAAAAAAAAACAAAAAAAAAAAAAAAAAATTCTTTCAGCCATTATCTCGACCTCAGTCGTATTCTGGATGAGTGTCAGTCTCGTTCAGTTCCTTTGCAAATCAGATGATGAATCCTGCCTAACCGAGTTATGGGGAAGGAGGCTTAACTCGTTTTCACTGATGCTTCCTTACTCACCCGACCGGCATGCCCCCCCGCCCCCCTCCCCCCCGTAATTTTATTTGTTTTGAGGGGGGGGACACATAAGATGATCTGATCATGTATTTCACAAGTAAGACAATTTTTTTTTAAAATATTTAATTCGTTCTTAAGTAAGCTATTTCATCAAAAAAATTTTTTTTAATATGAACGAAATCTGTTATTTCAACAAAACGTCCAGTTATTTAAGCAACTAATCTATTGAACGACTTTTGAAGATTTGTCATAATGTTAAAGATTGCATTTTTGCCAAAGAAGTGATATTTTATTCCTGTATAACTACTAAATGAGGAATTACATGAAATGACCGCCTTTTTGGCTCGGGTAAAATTATTGTTTAAATGACAAATTACATTGAATTCGCCCTGTAGGGGTAGTGACGTCAGTGCACCTCATGCGGTGCACTGTAGGCATTACTTAAGAGTCTTTGCAGCCTGCCGTCATTCTGGAAATTTATACTTCTGACAAGGCAATTTCATATATCAGAATTTGTAATTTGACATCTGATATCGTAAAGAACGGCAAGTAATTAAGTCTCCAGATGGGCACAACTTTATGAAGGTGAGAAATATACATTTTCATAAACGATTTTACGAACCTCCCGTTGTCCTGTGTCGTCAGAGTCTCCTTTACAGATTTCTAAAATCTATCGTAAATTTTTTTTTTTACGGTAATGGAGAACTTTCTCTGCACCATTACATCTGTGATGACTTTGCTTGATTCATTGACTGAGACAATTATCTTGTGACCGCCTTTTACAACCAGGAACTCGAGTTATCTCCAAAGTAAATCTGCTTTCCTACCCCCCTCTATATGGAGCTCGTTTTGAAACGTTTACCAGTAATGTATGAAAATGGGCTGCATTATGGAAAAAGTATTATCTGAGCTACTAATAAATAATATCAGTCGTAGTGCGGTTGACCGTAACCCGTTTCAGCACATCGGCGTACTTGTTATATGACACAGATGTGAATATAAATGTATAAAAGTTCGCTTTATTGCATAACCCCCAACCCCACCCCACCCCTCTCTCTCTCTCTCTCGTTTTTTTATTTATTTTTTTCTATTGACCAAATGCTTTCATGCATAAAACCCCAAATACCCCCCCCAACACCCCCACCCTCCCTCAGCCACAGCCCCCTCTAGCTCTCGTTTATTTATTTATTAATTCTTTTGACCAAATGCTTTAAATCACCTACTTTTCGTGAATGATTACATTTTCATAATTATGGGAGGGAAATAGAACCTTCAATTATCTTCATCGTTAAGAGAGTTACTGAATCGTATACATCTACAAGAGGTTCTCCTTACAAAAAATTCGTTAATTAAAAAAAAAGGTGTTTAGCTTGTGATCTTAATGAAGGAACTCATTATTTTTTTTAATATATTATTTTTCATTTCGATTATTTACTTACTATTTTATCAGCTTTATTTTAATTCTTATTTTACTCTATAGTATTTTTATTTTTATTTTTTATTTTTATTTTCATACTATTTTATCAGCTTTATTTAATTTTTATTTTACTCTATTAGTTTTATTTTCATTTTTTTATTTATTTATTTGTATTATATTACTATTTTATCAGCTTTTATTTATTTTTGTTATTTTACTCTATTATTACTATATTTTCTATTTATATTTTTTATTATGATTTCTTCATTTCAAAGTAAGCAGAGAACCGAGAACTTTCTTCCGGTTAGTAATAGATGTTTAAAAAAAATAAATAAAAAAAGTAAATTAGTGTTCCAAGCTTCTTACATTCCTCTTTACCTGGGCACTGAGGCAAATCATGCTATCTCGTTTATAATTCTCAGGCTAATAACAAGAGGTTTGTTATTTCCAATTTCTTAAAGAATTCATTACTGATTTTTTTTTATGTTGGTGTTCTTAGTGAGTTTTCTGCATTACCTATCTTTTCCGTTAGCGTAAAGGCACAGACGGAGTCTCATTTAATTGGCAAATGTCATTTCATCTGTTACAAAAAATTCCCTATTACAAAATACGAGTACGGTGCTTTAAAAACAATTTATTATTATTATAATTATTATTATTATTTGAAGGTAGGAGACCCTCTCTTAAACATGTTTTGTTAAGATGATGGCAGCATCAGTGGAATTGATTTTATATATGGTCTTTTCAATTCTTCTTATTATTCTCTTCTCATCAGGGTCTGATATTTGCTAATAGCTGGCCGATGTTCATATCTTGGTTAAAGAAATGTTTTCTAAAAATACTAATTTATTGTTATGATAACAAAAGTGATTAACAAATCTTAGTAATGGAATTCCAACGTTTCTAACCGTATCATCGGTTCATTTTCAAGGAAAGGTGAGCGTGAACTGATTGGAATGGGGTCGTTCGGCGGTTATTTATTGTGGTCCCAGGTGCTCTGTCTGATGGGCGCTGCGTTTTTCATTGGCTGAACAGAGGATTAAGTCCCTGAGTCAAGCCGTCTTGCAGAGGTGGAAGCTCGCACTGCTCTTCGCGTGCGGACGCTGGAGACTGGGAGCATAGTATTGGGCAGGGTGGCACCTGATTGGTCCGTTCGATCGGCTCTATGGTGCCGGCGGGCAGCGCCCTACGTGCCACCGTCGGGAGGAGTGAAGTCTCTTGAGTGGTGTTAAGGCTGGGTCTCTCCTTCCCGATGTGTAGGCCTCTAAGAGGCGGAGGCGACGGTGGTCTGCTGCCTTATCGATAATACCAATTATTAGGAATAATGTCCTTCCGAGTTATCCTGGTATTGTGGTACGTTTTTTTGCATGATTATGGATGGCGCCTTCCTGAGCGTGGCAGGATATCCTCTTGGAAAATCGCATCGTTGTCATACCAAAATGTAGGCGCCTCGCATGGTATGACAACGATGCGATTTTCCAAGAGGATATCCTGCCGACGCTCAGGAAGGCGCCATCTATCATGCGCAAAAAACGTCCCCACAATACCAGGATAACTCGGAAGGACATTATTCCTAATATTGGTATTATCGATAAGGCAGCAGACCACCGTCGCCTCCGCTCTTAGAGGCCCTACACATCGGGAAGGAGAGACCAGCCTTAACACCACTCAAGAGACTTCACTCCTCCCGACGGTGGCACGTAGGGCGCTGCCCGCCGGCACCATAGAGCCGATCGAACGGACCAATCAGGTGCCCCTGCCCAATACTATGCTCCCAGTCTCCAGCGTCCGCACGCGAAGAGCAGTGCGAGCTTCCACCTCTGCAAGACGGCTTGACTCAGGGTACTTAATCCTCTGTTCAGCCAATGAAAACGCAGCGCCCATCAGACAGAGCACCTGGGACACAATAAATACCGCCGAACGACCCCATTCCCAAGTTGCTGCTCGGCCTCCGTAGCAGTACATCTCTTCTGAGACCTTCTCTGGCGAACGTGAGCGACAGCGAGCGATAGCGCCATCCCAGTCGACGATAGCGGCGAGGATTTTCGGCGATTGACGACGACACCGAGAATTATACTTCTGAGAGAGCTCTCTCACATTTTATAAGGAAAATTCATATGACATCTTTCTCTCTCAAATAATTTTCCATTACTAACAGTCTCTCCTGCCTAAAATTCGGTAGCCGTTGGGGTCTGAAAACCTCCGATTGAAGCAGGGTCAAAGGGACAAAAAAAACTTTAAAATCTACTCTCGCTATCCTTATTTGCAAGTAGCACAGGAACGATAGGCTGGTGTCTCCCATAAACCAGGTTTAGGCCCTTCAGGCAAAAATAAAAAATATAACAACATACACATACATTCTCTCTCTCTCTCTCTCTCTCTCTCTCTCTCTCTCTCTCTCTCTCTCTCTCTCTCTCCCCTCACAGATAGACGAAGACGAATGCAGCCATGGACCAAGTAACCCAGCACACACCCACCACTGCAGAAGCACCTGAGAACCGGAAACGGACACGTCTTCTTCCTCTTTTTCAGATGCCCCTGAAGCAGTTAGACCTCGCCTAGACTCCTCCACCTCCGAAGAAGAATCCACCACAGCCACTCAAGAGGACAAGGAAAACCCCCCTGCCATGGACACAGATGATGGATTCCAGCTTGTCACCAGGAACAAACGCAAACAAGGACCACCAGCAGCACCTTCACCCTCACATGGAAAATACTTGATAACTCCTCCAACAGGAACCAGTGCATATGAATTCGTTAAGGACCTCGAAAAGAAGGGTAATTTGTTTCAAGGTAAACCCACCACAGGGGAGAAGAAAATGTTTTGCAATACCCTCAGACCTGAATACAAATGATATATGAAGAATAATCCTGCCAGCTTTAAATTCCTCAATCCTGACGACAAACCCTGCAGATTTATATTATGCCATTACCCTCTGCAATTTGAAACCAAGGTTATTCTGGAAAATCCCAGGGTAATCAAAGCAGAGAGATGCCATACAAAAGGACCCAACCCCCAGCCAACCCGCAAAGTCCTAGTAGAATGGAAAGGAACTCAGCCTAAGTCACTGAACCTTGGCATGTGGGGGCTCCTTCCCCACCATGGACTTCACACCAGAACCTCTGAGGTGCTTTAACTGTCAGAGGTACGGACACCATAGCAGTGCCTGCACCGCCAAAGCCATTTGTGGTGTATGTAGTGGGAGACATCCCACAAAACTCTGACACAGACAAATTTAAGAATGGACAAGAAACAAATGCCAGATGCCCGCATGCAGAAGGGGAACCACCATGCGTGGAACAGAAAATGCCCGATAAGGCTACAGAAGATAGACACTCTTAAAGGAATCACACCTCGGAGCCTCCCTGGACACACACACACACAGACCAGACCACAACACACAACAGCAGCTCCCACCACCCAGCAGGGATCAAAGTCCTTTGCTGCTGCTGTTAGGGGGTCGCAACAAGCCCCCAAAAACACACAGACACACCCCCAGCATAAGACACAGTCCTATGCTGCTGCAGCTGGAGGCCTAGACCAACAGGACTCAAAAGTTCAGCCTCAAACTCAGAAAAAGGAACACAAAACACTCCCAAACAAACCACACCCAGACCAACACACACCAACGAAACAAATAACAAACACTAGAAGGAAATCATCTTCTCAGAATCGGCCAAGCGACCAACACATACATCCTAACCTCTCCTGTTCCCGAAACCCGACAAACCTCCTCCTCACTCCAAATCCTAAAACTAGCTCCACTGTTCCTGGCTCCCAAAGCCATATAACCCAGTCTCCCTCCTCCTCCCACCCCACAAAGCAACAGGTTTGAAGTTCGCCCCGAACAAAAGGAACTAAAACAAAAGACAAATATATCGCACAGACTCAAGACCTCACAAATCTACTGGTGCAAATGCTATTCAAGTTTGCAGAACTAACAGGATCAAACTTCTCAGAGGAAATAGCCAAAGAAGTCGTTGACAAGTGCATAAGGACGTCCAGAGGACTCTTTGCATCACCATGCCTACACTAATAAACAACAACAGTGCAAATGGCACTACAAATACACCCGGTGTCAGTTTCATTCCAAGTAATAGTACCAGGTACATCTCCAGTGCCAGGGCCAACCTCAGAGTTGGTAGTCAAGGCACATCAAGTGCAAATGACGAACTAGGAAACAACAACAACACAAATGACTGCAGAGACACAGACACAATAAAAGTCCTCCAGTGGAACATACTAAGTGCAAACAATAAATACGCATTCCTGCAAGCACACACACAAACAAAAATAACTATGACATCATAATGTTACAAGAAACACTTGTAAGGGAAAATGCCAAATTTTCATTTAAAGGGTACAAAGTGTACAAAACACCATACACATAGACACTAAAAGAGGACTAATCACCCATTAGTTAAAAACACAATCCCCTCAAAGAAGGTAGACAACATCCCTTGCGGAGATGATGTAGAATCACTCAGCGTAAACTCACACTTGCAAACACAATACTGACGGTACAACAATATAACAGGGCTCGGGACAACACATTCGAAGGGGAAGCACTCTTCAGTGCAGCGACACAGGAAAACACACTAATTGGAGGAGACTTCAATGCACATCACCCAAGCCTGAACTCTACACAACAAACAAACACAATGGAAGACATCTACACCAGTTATCGTGTGAATTCCCAGAGGTGTGCCTATTAAACCAGTGGAGAGCCAACTCACCTAAAAGGAGGAAGACTAGATCTTACCTTCACAAACTCCGCCCTAAAGGAGCAAGCAACATGGAAGCTGCACGAGACCCTCACAAGCGACCACATAGCCATTGACATTGGCCTACGGCTCAAAAAAGCTGCCCCCCATACCACCGCCACCAGAAAGATGGAACCCCAAGTTTGCAACTGGGCTACATTTGAAGCCATAACGACGAGATGGCGAGGAACTACCTTGAAAACCCTGCAAACGATATAGAAATCTTCTTCTATGAAGAGTTCATCAGCAAACTCAGAGAGGCAGCAAACATGTCCATGCCCAAAGATCAAACGATCCAAGATCGATCACAAAGATGCATGGTACTACTGTGAAAGGGTCAAAGAACTCAATGCCAGAGTAAACAGAGTGCGGAAACTCTTCAGACGGGAACCATCTGAGGAGATGCACAGACTTCTCAGAGAGGTAATAGCCCATGCAACTGAAGAGACAAAAGAATTAAACAACAGGCATGGTATGACTGGGTGTGCAAACATCAGCAGACAAACTCCAGTAACCCAGATCTGGAGATTCCTTGCAAAAATTGCAGGGAAAGGAAGAACAGCGCAAAGCAATCCACCCCAACCCACAAGAAGAAACTGACAATATAGCCAGAAACTTTGCAGAAAGAACAAAATCCCACAACCTTCCCCAAACAACACGGGAAAAATAAATGAAATTTCCCAGCAAGATGGAGGAAAATCAATACTGCCTGCAACACACCTGATGACACAGACACACCCTTCACTATGGAAGAACTAAACAGTGCACTCAGCAAGGGGAAAAGAGACACAGCCCCTGGAGCAGATGCAATCACTTACAGCATGCGAGACACATGGGAGACCCTGCCAAAACAGGTATATCTATCCTGGTAAACAGGACATATGCAGAGCACACCAGGCCAAAGAAATGGCAGCAGCAAGACACACAACCAATACCTAAGCCAAAAGAGGAAGGCGCATATAGGCCGATATCCCTCATCAGCTGCACTGAAAAGGTTGCAGAAAGAATGGTTCTGAACAGACTACTATGGAAAGCAGGGCCCCTACATCATAGGCTCTATGCCTATAGGGAAGGAGTAGGCACCCATGAGTGCCTTACAGATGTGCTAAGTGCCATAAATGGCAGAAAATCCATAGTGGTCTTCTTAGATCTAGAAAAGGCATATGAATTAGCCAATGCAGCAACCATCCTCTCCTCCCTAGTCAGAAAGAGGATCAAGGGCAACCTGCTTACTGGACAAAAGGATACATGCAAGACAGAGAAGCAAGAGTAGGTGTTTCCAAGGCAGAATGTCGAATACTACTCTCTTGAAAACGGCACTCCACAGGGGGCATTCTAAGCCCCTTCTTATTCCAATGTCCTTATGGAAAATGTAGCCTGTCTCGAGCTACCACAAGGAGTAGAGGTCTTCATATATGCTGACGATGTTTGCATCGTCAGCTCTGGCCCTCAAAGACAGCTCCAAAAGATGCAAGAAGCCTTGCAAAAACTTGAGGACAAGTGCACACAACTGGGACTCAAAATCAACAGAAATAAGACAAAGCCATGGCAATAAAACATGATCAAAATCCACCCAACCTTCTACTGAAACGGAGACTGGGTGGATAGCTACACATATCTGGGAGTCTGCATTGCAGATTCACTATCTCCTGAGAAGCAAATACAGCTCCTCCAAGCCAAAACAAAAATAGGGCTTAATGCCCTAAAGAAAATCACATCATTGCAAGAAGGTGCGACATA
>NC_087204.1:18409937-18429937 GCF_015104395.2 Macrobrachium nipponense | reverse complement strand
GAACACACACACACACACACATGCAGACAAGCACTGCAACTTTTATTCTTTGCCATGACCTAACACAAGATTTGAATATTGTCCTGTGTATAATGGTCTCTCTCTCTCTCTCTCTCTCTCTCTCTCTCTCTCTCTCTCTCTCTCTCTAGACACATTTGCACAAATTCTTGCGCTAATGATAGATTTTTTATGCCCATTATCCAGTCTGGTAGCTTCATCTGCAGTCTTATGATCTTATGGCTCACACTTGAGGTCCGTTTTTCGTAACGCTATTGACTGGAAGTGACCCAACGCACTTTTTGAGAATGGTGCATAAGGCCTGTCATTTTTGGAGACATCTAGCGTAGGCGTCGCTTTTAACGCTTAACGACAGTACTCCACTGCCGCATTAGGACCTGACTGCTGCAGACATTAAACTTGATATTCTCCGCCATTAGAACTGAATGCTGTTTTCTTGAAGCATTGTTTTGAGTGCCACAAGGCTCCTCTATCTCTCTCTCTCTCTCTCTCTCTCTCTCTCTCTCTCCTCTACCTCTCTCTCTCTCTCTCTCTCTCTCTGCTTCGCATTACCTCGTAGGCATTTGACAAAATGCCTGCCAGTGTTTTTTGAGAACGCACTGTCTCACAAACAAAGACGTTGTGAATATTCATTCGTCAGGATAAACTCTGTTGCTGTAAGCCGTACACACCTCCATTGGTGGTTTTTCCACTGATAGATCTAGTTAATCAGCCCCTTAATCCAGAGATATTGTTTACCAATAGTTTATTTAAGGCATTTGTGAAACTGATTAAAAGTAAATAAAATCAGCCGGAAGTTCTTTCGGACCGCTGTTTGGCTAATTCCAGGCCCATGTATTTCTTGCAGTGGGCATACGTTTTCCATTAGAAAATATTTTTCTAAGATTTCCTTTGATGTGATTACGCAGGTTGGACTGAGAGAAAAATCTAGGAAATCTCCGACTGGACCTGATCTTTCCAGTCAGTCACAAGTGGTGCATGTGTGTTCCAGAATGGTTTATTGATCCGTTAGATATTCCAGAGCTGCTCTGGAATAGATTTTCTAGGTAAGCATGAGCTGGTTAGAGACATAGATTCAAATGGGCAAAGTCGTTACTATTGCATTCGTATTGATCTGCATACTCTGTAGAGAGAGAGAGAGAGAGAGAGAGAGAGAGATTTGCATAGCTGTATGTCTGGGATACACAGGATGAAGTAAACCCAGGATTGATATGATAATTTTTCAAATTTTCCACTTTTGCGTCTGCATGCTCTCTCTCTCTCTCTCTCTCTCTCTCTCTCTCTCTCTCTCTCTCTCTCTCTCTCTCCAACATTGTCATCTTGACTCCTCTACAATTACCAGCCATTCATATGCTAATAGCTTCCACAGAGAGAGTGAATGGTGATTTTTCTTGAAGAAGCATATTTTATGATGTTTTTGGATGCGTATAAAGAAAGCTACTGTGCAGGTTCTCATAATACCAGGAACTATTTTCTTCATGGTGCCGTTGGTGTGCGTTCTATATAAATGTATTCACGAGTATGTGACGTCATTGTCCTTATAGCAATCTGTGTGAGCCCACTTATTTCTGATTTGAAGATTTTCAGTTGGAACTATACTAGCAACCCCTATAAATTGAGCATTTATTAGAGCATGTATTATACAGCCTATATGTATATATACATTTATATATATGTATACACAAACACACACACACACACACAACACAAACACACACTCAGATATATATATATATATATATATATATATATATATATATATATATATATATATATATATATATATAAAGTGAACAAGGGTCAATCATACTAAACGAATACACCAGTTTTAGCCATATAATGTTGAAAAATGTTCTATAAAAAAAGCCACTGAATTGAATAGCTTATATTAGTAACCAACAGGCTAACTTCCCAGCAGTTCATGTTACATTACCGAATCCAGAGGGCTAATTGAGTCGTTCAGGTGGATGGGTTGACGAGAGAGTGAGTACTGAGGGCTGCAACTTCTGATTACCTTCAAGTGCAGTTGTTAAACTGCCTACCGATTCGTCTTCCTAATGGCATTAGTTTTCGAAGCCATTTGCAATACTAATATTGCAGTTACCTGGGGCTCACTAGGGGTGCGTTTTTCAATGCGTTTTTGTTTCTCTTAGTTGATTTTTTTGCGATAATTGTTGACAGGTGACAGATTTAAAAGCGTTTTTAGATTTCACGAAATTCTGTGGGAACGTTCTGGAGGGGATTTTTCGTCAGTTTTTCGTAAGTATTTGTGTCGACAAAGTCAACCAGCTCCTTAGCGACACAAATACTTACGAAAAACTGACGAAAAATCCCCTCCAGAAACGTTCCCACAGAATTTTTTCGGAAAGTAAGATTAATTGGCCAAGACAAAAAGAGTATTGAAACTATTAGAGAAATTTAAAGTAATTAATCCTAAATTACCCTACTTTTCTTATGGCCTTCCCAAAACTCAAACAAAGACAATCTTCCATTCAGACCCATCGTTTCATGCGCCGGAGCTTTCAATTACAAAATTTCTAAATGGTTAGGTGGCCTCCTTTCTCCCTTTTTTAGGCACTTTTTTCTCCCAGTCACATTAACATTCGGAAGATTTTTGTCACAAATTCAGAGAAGCACATATAGCACTTCACAACATAAAACTTTTAAGCCTTGAGGTAGACTCCCTATTCACAAAAGTACCAGTACAGGACGTTCTTCAGTTTTTAAGGGAAAAATTATCCCCTATTCAGGTCATTTCCCATTGGCGCTTGACAAAATAATAAAGTTAGTTGAATTATGTGCATCTAATAACGTATTTTTCATTCGGGGAATCATTCTACATGCAAAAATTCGGGTGTAGTATGGGTAGTCCTTTAAGTCCTGTTTTAGCCAATCTGTACATGGAATACTTTGAAACTACAGTAATAAATGCAATAAAACCCAAAAAACATGCTGTGGATGAGATACGTGGATGACATCCTACATTTTGGGATAATAAGTGGGGTAATTTTAATGAATTCCTCTCAAAATTAAACGATTTATTAGTGCCCAGCATCAAATTTAAAGTTGAATGGGAAACAGACAACAAAATTCCTTTTCTTGATGTTTTAATAATCAGAAACACGACAGAATACAAATTACCATATACAGAAAACCAACGTTCTCACTTTCATATATTCACTACTTTAGCTATCACGACATTACTATCAAGATAGGTGTAGCTAGCAACCTATTCTTAAGAGCCTTACGAATTTGTTCCCCAGATTTCCTGGAAAAGAATTTGAACTAATTCGCAAGCAACTTTCGTCTTTAAAGTATCCTGACCATATAATTGAGAAGCAATTCAAAAAGCAAACGTAATTTTCTACCGACCCCCTAAAGACAAGACCAGAGACACACCCAACAATAAAATAAAAATTCCTCACCTGGAGACGATTAAGAGAGTAACCCACACCCTTGGGAAATCCAACCCTTTTGCATTTACCTACCCAAACACCTTAGCCAAATCCCTGATTAACGTCCAACAAAAGACATCTCCCAAAGACTCTGGGGTCTAATAGATCCCATGCCAGGACTGTGACCAATCTTACATCGGATTACAGGTAAATCACTTCCCAGAGATTAAGTACAAAACACAAACGGTCAGTTAGGTATGGACAACAGAATCTGGCTATTTTCAGCATATAAATGAACATAATCATAGAATAAACTGAATTTCGTCACGTGTAATTTATAGCAGCAACTGCCCGGTACAAGAGTCAAATGATGGAATCGGCCTTAATAAAAGAGAAGCAGGTAATGAACATCTCAAAAGGCGCGTGGATTTCAGATGTCGTCGACGAAGCTTTCATTCAACCAACGCTTAAGAAGATTAAAGGAAGATTATCAGCGGGGTGACCTAAATGTGGCTTACTTGTGGACGGATCTCTTGGTATAAATACCACCTTTTCTGTAAACTTTTCTCATTCATCTATACCTGAAGAGAGAGACAGCAGTCTCTGAAATATAGTACTTTTCTCTCTACATTTTGGTGTTTTTATGGGCTCCTTTTATTAGATATATAATATATATATATCTATATAATATATATATATATATATATATATACTATATATATATATATACTATATATAGATATTTATATATATATATATATATATATATATATATGATATATATATATATACACACACATGTAAATATATATATCAGTGTGTATGAAGTATGTGTTTATGTGTGAGAGCGCATACATGCATGTATACAAAATATACGACCATATACTTGTTGTAACTGATACCAAATACCAGACCTTTATGTGCCATGATTAATTTACCGTTGACAATGTTGGTGCAGCATAAACATTTACAGAAAAAAAATTTATCTTAAATCTGAATCAAACCTGTTCCCTGTCTTATACCTGTCCCTCGCAATAATATACATACGGGAATGAGCGAGAAATGGTGTTTCGAATATACCTTGTATAATAAAATAAAAAACTCGCTCATGGCAAATTCTTTTGGAAATCAGGAACTAAATCTGGAACTTGGAACAAGACGTCCCCAAACGAAAGAAGTTTCGAAAAGTCCCCTAAAGTTGTTTAGGGCACCGGAAGCTTACGAATTCCTCGTGACCGTCTTTCGGCAGGAGAGCTTACTAAGCTTTGCTCTCTCTCTCTCAATCTCTCTCTCTCTCTCTCTCTTTTGTATGTGTGAAAAGTTTACCAAGCTTTACTCTCTCTCTCTCTTCCTCTGTGCGTGTGTGTGTGTGTGTGTATGTGTGGGAACTTTACCAAGCTCTCTCTCTCTCTCTCTCTCTCTCTCTCTCTCTCTCTGTATTTGTGGAAAGTTTACCAGGCTCCCCCCCCCCCCCACCCTCACACACTCTGTATGTATGTCTGGAAAGTTAAATACGAAAAGTATAGCATGTGAGAAGCTATATGAATTAATCTTATCTTCTTTATGATTGATATTACTTATGCTTTTCACCTTATTTTATTATTATTTTATATTATTATTATTATTATTATTATTATTATTATTATTAGCGTGTCGTTCTAATTCACCCCCGAACAACATCCACTTTATTTGTTCATTCATAAATTGATGAGGGGGCAAATATTGTCTCCCATAAAATAAACATTAAAAATAATGTCAAACATAATGATAATGAGAGACGCTATAAGTGCTCATTGTACTATGCGCTATCCCTAAAGTAGTTCGATTCGCTGCGAATGCTTATTGTGTTTTCCAGGTTGACCCAGGCAATTCGGTTAATTATTTTGTCGTGGCGAATAACAACAACGCCCTCGTAACTATAATGAGGGAGTACTGTGATCGGAAGCGCGCGAGTAAAAGTTTAACGAGAATGATTAACATCACGAGGCCAAACTGGGTCAGGACTTTTTGTCCGAGGCAGTCACTGGGAGGAATTCAATTCTCTCCGAATTTAGCCCCAAATCGACAAACACTAAAACTGAACCGGTATTTGCATCACCCAAGTGTACGTTTGTTATTCATTCACCGGTGTTGTTAAATTGTTGCCCAACTTTATATTTTATTATGAATTAAGTAATTCGTGGTGTTCATTTACCTTCTTAACATTTGTCTAAATGGAAATACTATTCTTTACAAGTTCTTGTGACTTCTGAGATACTTAACGATCACAGCAGGCGTAAGTGAATTATCTTATTACTTCCTTTTGAATTCTAAATACTATATCAATACATTCATGTAAATGGATGATTTAATTATATTCCGGATAATAAGAAGCTATATTACTGTTTCCGTTCGCTTTCACTTGGGATAGTTGTAAACGCCAATAAACACAAGGCGTAGGTTATATACTGTATATGAGCTTCACTAATGTAAAACCCTATTCAATTTGCCTTCTTCTACATCTTAAGATGGATAATAGTATGTGGTCGTCCTCACCATAAGCTTTTAATGATAAAAATGCAAATACATGGAAATAATTTAAATATCATTGTGAGATAAGTTTCCCTACGTATAAACTGCATAAGACCCAGGTCGGGATAAGCGGTAGCAACTTGCGTAAAGCGTTTTGGACCATCGATGCCCCAAACACTTGCACAGTATACATTGCAAGATACTCACTTGATGAGAAACTGCAAAAATAGTAAATCAAGCGGCAGATATCCATTATCACATTCCCATCCTACGAGAGACTGCCAGACTACCAACACTTCTTTAGCCTTTTCTGAAGGTTGTATATCTTTTCTCCTCACAACCGTAGCCCTTCCCGTAAGTTAGTCTCCTTACTGGTCTTTTGACTATTATGGAACTCCATAGACGTTTCAACGTTTTCCGTTTGGCATATTTCTCTCCTTACTGACGCAACCGGACTTGGAATTTATGAGGTAGTAAGTAATACGAAAAAAAAAAAAAAAAAAACGTCTTACGCTGGCTATGACGTAGCAGTTCCTCGTGGAGCGTATCCGGTTCTCTATAGAAATGGATATTTATGTAGAGATATGTTTCAGAACTCGTAGCTTGCTATATATATTCTTTCTGTGTGTTACTGAAGAAAATGTCACAAGTAAATGGTGATATTTATTTTGTATGTCGACAGCCAATTGTAAAGATAAGTGGGTAGCTTAATTTTCGCTTACTCGGGTAGTAAGCCCATAAACTACTTTGTTGTTGTTGTTGTTATTTTGGTTTGGTTGGTAGGAAAGGTCTATGGAAGAGCCTAAAAAGCTCTGAAAAATGCGTTTTGGGTTTAATTAAAGATACAGGAATTTATGAATTATTTATTAGAATGAAATTGTAAAATAATAAAACATGCATCTTAAATATTACAGAACAATTACTTCAAAAAATATACAGCGTATTTATTTAAATTTTCGTTGGTGAAACAAATATTCTATTTAACCGTAGATTTTAGCACTTTTTGATTTACGTTAAAAGCTGGGAATATAATGTTGACAACTTATGCGTTAAGGAAAAATCTTGCACGCGTCCCGAATAAGGTGGAGGTCGGATCACGCCTTGTATTTTTTTCTTCGTTTCCTTATGTGAGTTTTATATCCATCGAAACGAGTCTGGATCCTCTCTCTCTCTCTCTCTCTCTCTTTTCTCTCTCTCTCTCTTTCTTTCTCTCTCTCTCTCTCTCTCTCTCTCTCTCTCTCTCTCTCTCAATAAACAACGTATAAAAAGATATGGTTTCTGAATTCGATATAATATTGAAGTTTATATACCATACAGGCGTTTTGCTCACTGGCGCGGTTGTTTATATATATTAGATATATATATATATATATATATATATATATTATATATCTATATATATATAGATATATATATATATATGTATATAGATATATATATATATAATTATATATATATATCTAAATATATATATATATATATATATATATATATATATATATATATATATATATATATATATATATATATATATATATAACACGGACTGCTTACAAGCTCGTCTCAGATTGCTTTTAACTGCATATACATTTGCGTGCATTTGTGCATTCATGCATGCGCATGCACATGTAAGTACGTGATTTATGTTCACACTTATTTCCAACGTTTTGGTTTAAACCTAATGCAGAATGAGGTTCAAAGAGAGAGTCATTAAAGAGAGAGAGAGAGAGAGAGAGAGAATAATCAGGTCGTTACACAGTTAAAACCATTAAACTTTCATTTGCAAGATATTTGACAGATGTACCTCACTGGTTAACGACTTCGCTTTACTAGCTATAAAACCATGGATTTGATCCCGTGGGGGATACTAGAGCAATCATACATCAGTTCGAAAGACAAGTTCATATATTTGTGTGTGAATGGGAAAGAGAGAAAGAAAGGAAGAGAGAAAGAGAGAAAAGTCTTTATCCTGTGAAAATGAATTCTACTTTTATTGGGCTGATACTCCGAATCCTCCTCAAACTACATCTTTCCACCGTGAGCGGGGTTAGTATCGTCAGTGCACTCATGCGGCGCACTGTAGGCATTACTTAAGGGTCTTTGCAGCATCCATTCGGCCTCTAGCTGCAACCCCATTCGTTCCTTTTACTGTGCCTCCTTTCATGTTCTCTCTCTTCCATCTTCCATCCAGCTGATTAGCAGTTTCGGGCGCTATTTGACAATATCGCGAGGTTTGACAGCCTGAGCTGACTCATATTTGATCTTAGATAGTTTTCGATTAGTTTTAACTCAGATAAGCTTCCGATCAGATGAAATACGCGAGAAAATCTAGTGTTATGCCAGACCAGACCCGCTCAAAAGATGCGAGAGTGCCCCTGGGGGGTGACGAACAATCCCCTCCGTCTCTCCCCTTTGAGTTACGCCACTGCTTGGAAGGAGGAAATGCTTGCAAAAAAAAAAAAAAAAAAAAAAAGCTAACGATGATAGACATGGAAATGAAATAATGCCGAGGAGTGAAGACGTCAAGGCTTTATGTTCCAGGTTTCCAGGATAAGATCTGCCACTGACACCAGATCTTTGCGTCGGCTTCTGGCGTAATGAATGTTTCCAGGAAATCCTGGACGCAATATTAATGTGGTCGTTTATCTTACTCTGCGTCTGTTGATTCCGATGAAGAAGCATTTCATCTGAAAACATTTTTTTCTGGTGGTGCATTATTACCACATTACTCTTAATAACACCGAGAAATGAATAATGGGGTTAGCTTCCAATGCCGATGGTGATCGTGATAGGTGTAAAGATAAATTGGTTGAAATAAAAGTTAAAAGAAAAATTTCCCGTAGGGGGCTTGTACCCACAGTTGCAACCCCTTTCGTTCCTTTTACCGTACCTCCTTACGCATTCTCTTTCTTCCATCTTACTTCCCACCCACTCCTAACAATTGATTCATAGTGCAACTGCTTTGAGGTTTTCCTCTTGTTACACCTTTCAAACCTTTCCACTATAAGTTTCCTCTTTTTTAGTGCCTGGCCTTTGGCCTAAATTCCATATTCAGTTCAGTTCAGTTCTAAAAGTGGATAAACTAAAAAATTACAGTAAAAAGTAACAAATATAATGAATTAAAATGTTTTATTTCTGCTGTTATCACTCAAAGAGTTTGCACTGCTGTCTCACCATGAATTTTCAAATATGTCTATGTATTCATCTATCCATCCTTCACCTTATTCAGATACGCAAATTGAAGAATCCAGAAATATTCGAAATTCGAAGTGGTTTCTATTTAAGGCTAAAAGGTTCCATTAGAAATGGTCACCCTCGAATACAAGCCTCTTTCCAGAGGCATAAAACTAATCGCTTTGGGTTTAATTGCAGCAATATTCCGGCGCAAATATGATGAATCTTATGACAGTTTTCGCCATTGTTGTTGTTGTTGATGAGTGGCCCCTTTTTCTTATGAAATAAATGTTGGTAAATTGGTGAAAATAGTTGTGCAATCCATTCGCTTCAAACGACTGTTCCCCTTAGGGGGCTAGTGCAGTCAGTGCACCTCACGTGGTGTACTGTAGGCATCACTAAAGATTCTTTGCAGCGTCCCTTCGGTCCCTAGCTACATCCCCTGTCATTTATTTTACTGTACTTCCATTGATATTATCTTTCTTCCACCTTGCTAACACCTTTCTAACCTACCTACTCTAAATTTGTGTTCCAGCTCTGAGTGACCTCATAGGTCCCAGTGCTTGGCCGTTAACCTAAACCCTATATTCCATTCCATGACGACTGTGTTTGTTGTTCTTAGATTCATTAATCTGTCAATACTGTGAGAAATATGATTTCTTCGCAAAACCCGTTAATCAATAAATATTGTGAGAAATATGATCTTGATTTCTTCGCGATACTGTTAATCAATAAATACTGTGAGAAATATGATCAGATTTCTTCGCAAAACCCATTAATCAATAAATACTGTGAGAACTATGATCATGTTTTCTTTGTGATACCCGTTAATCAATAAATACTGTGAGAAATATGATCTTGATTTCTTCACGAAATTTGGTGATCAATAAATACTGTTAATCAATAAATACTGTGAGAAATATGATCTTGATTTCTTCACGAAATTTGGTGATCAATACTGTTAATCAATAAATACTGTGAGAAATATGATCTTGATTTCTTCACGAAATTTGGTGATCAATAAATACTGTTTATCAATAAATACTGTGAGAAATATGATCAGATTTCTTCGCGAAATTCGTGAATCAATTAATACTGTGAGAAATACGATCTTGATTTCTTCGTGAAATTCGTTAATCAATAAACACTGTTAATCAATAAATAATATGAGAAATATGATCTTGATTTCTTCACGAAATTTGGTGATCAATAAATACTGTTTATCAATAAATACTGTGAGAAATATGATCAGATTTCTTCGCGAAATTCGTAATCAATAAATACTGTGAGAAATACGATCTTGATTTCTTCGTGAAATTCGTCAATCAATAAATACTGTTAATCAATAAATAATATGAGAAATATGGTCTTGATTTCTTCGCGAAATTCGTTAATCAATAAATACTGTGAGAAATACGATATTGATTTCTTTGCGAAACCCGTTAATCAATAAATGCTGTTAATCAATAAATACTGTGAGATATATGACCTTGATTTCTTCACGAAACCAATTACTCGCCGCTTCAGGGAGTTACATTCACCTGTTCCAGGAAGATCGAGAGATAGACTTAGGCAGCACTACCTTTTGTCTGAAAGCAGATTCAACCTCTCGCTCTCTCCTTTTCCAGCCCCTGTTAGCTCGCGTTCTGAGACTGCCCAGAAACACCACCCTAAGTTGGCTTTCCTCGTTTTTATCGAAGTTGGGGAACCAATCCTCGATCCAGTTATCGCTTCTAGTTGCCCCCTTTCACTCTGCATCAGGACAATGCAATTTCGACATCAGAGGTTTTCGTCAGAGGACTCAATTGTTGTTTCCTCTAGAGCTGATCCTGGGCTTAAAATATATTATAGTCTTGGTATCCATTTAGGATAGTGGATCTAGATTATACGTGGCAGCCTTTTCAAGGGTTATAATATTTTCCCTTCATTCTGTCATAACTTCGTCTATGTTAGCATTATCGTGCCTCGGCAATGCCCCAATAAAGGCGAAAGCGCTTGGTATTGACTATTCTGCCTATCATGCTCCTGTGGTATTTGCTTATGTAATGACGTCACTATTTATGTGTGTATGTATGTATGTATGTATGTATGTATGTATGTATTTACTTTAGCGCGACCTTATCAACTAGTGGGTCACATCTGCTGACAGATTATTAGGGCAACGGAACGCGAAAGAGTATATTATTCTTTGATGACATGATCCAATGATTTTTTTTCTAATTTCACGCGTCTGGTATTAGCAATGGATTCAATTAGAGAGGCACTAATGTGCTAGCCGTGACCTGAAACATTATATGTCTGTCGAAAGTCACGAAAAAAAATTTAATCGACCTTCTCCTTATTAATAAATGTACGAAAAAAATGTATCAAATTTTTCCTTGTTAGTAAATGATTATGCAGTTTATTTCATATTTTCTGTTTCAAATTCTTGACCTTTTATATACTTGGTTGATGGGATATTATCGGTTTTTGACAAGAAAAAACAGCATTAGCAGACTCTGGTATCCAGGTCTCATTCTACATAAACTATGATCATGACCAAGGAATATATGGCAAGCAGAAATTTGGCGAATTACCTTCTAAATTTACCAATAAATGTATTAAATCTGTACGGCTCTATATAATGAATTTTCAAGCACTCATTTGGTTTTTGCCTTCAAAGCTAAAACCATTGCCTTTATACGTGTATGTTGCCTTTCGTGTATTTTCGTGAAAGGTTCTGTATCTTTCATAGACTTTCAAAAACTTTCAGCGTTACAAGTCTACGTACACGAGACCGCGGCCTAGTCGTGCATCTCACGATAACTATCCTGGACGTCAAAAGTGCGTTCGGTGGCAAGCACGAATAAATTCCACTTCTTCCATTCCGTGTATTCCATCTCTGCAGCCATAAATATTCAGAAGTGTCCATTTGCAACTTTATTCTCGTTGAATTCTCTCCTTCGGTGGACGGAAATGGAGTGGGTGATAGATCGCGATTTTTTTTTTTTTTTTTTTTAAATCGCGCATTCCCTTGGTTCAAACAGAATTCCCTTCTGTCGACTGGGATCTGGAGAGGTATATTGAACCGTACTTTATCTTTGTCTTTCGCTTACATATGGGTGTGATTGTGACTGACATGCAGTGATCGATATGTTTATAGAATGTGGAGGATACATAATGCGAAAGAGGATAGCACACAGTGTTAGAAATGGGGTAAAGTATAGTGGTTCCTGTTACGAAACCTTATATTAAGCCTGGGGGTACGAAACGTGATAGCTAGTGCAATGATGCTTTATGTTTATCAGGAGAAAGTAAAACGTATATTAATTGTATCCTACTAGCTAACACTTCATTAAAAAAAACATATCTTTGTTTAGTAACTGAATACATCTAATAATTTCTTAGCAAGGTTTGTATGTATAAATAAATGTATGTATATGTGTATTACTGACTGGGTAAAAACAAAGTATTTGTAGAGCACAAACAAAAGGATAAAGAACATGCATTGAACTGCATTTATAAACACAAGAAAGTCATCTTTTGATCTACTATGCCTGTTGAATATCAAATGCAATCAACCGTCAATCAATAGACTCCTATTTCCGTCGTCTTATGGTCGTCGAGGTCCTGTGTATACCATTTACATTAACGCTTTGTTTGAACAAGAGCGACCAAAATTAATAATTACTCCTTTTGAGAACATAATTGAAATACGTATAATTGCATTAACTAATATCGCTGTAATGTAATCAGGGTTTTTTTTTTTTAGAAAATGGTATCATCTGCTGAATTACCTGTCTGGCTTTCAAACTCACTCTGAATTTTGCGCGTGCAAAATTGGTTGCTGGTTTAATTGCGTTTCCATATTAAATCAGATTTTCGTTTACAACTGGTTTCACTTGCGGTCAGCCCTACGCAAAAATGCAGAAGTAGGACACTTAGACTTTCTTCTTCGTATATTATCATTCCTAAAGAATTTTCATAGAAGGTTATTGAATGTAATTGAATATAAATTTAGATCCTTCTAAGTGTCACATGGCAGATGCCTCCTGGTGCATTCTGCTTCGAGAAAGTTCTGATACCTAATAATTACTAATTTTCCTATTCTCTTTCTTCCATCTTACTTTCCACCCTCTCCTAAAACTTGATTCATAGTGCAACTGCTTTGAGGTTTTCGTTTTGTTACGCCTTTCAAACCTTTTACTGGCAGTTTCCGTTTCAGTGCTGAATGACCTCATAGGTCCCAGCGCTTGGCATTTGGCCTAAATTCTATATTCAATTCGACTAGCCTTTACTAAGATGTCTTTCAACGACTCAGCATTTTACAATCATTGTTGTTTTGCGAATTCTCAGTTTAAAAGAAAATTCTGATATTTGTTTTTTGTCATTGTCAGACGTTTTTTTTCTTTTTATAGGGAAGTGTACGTAGTATATAAACAACGCTCATAGAGTGGCGGATCTCCGTTGTTACTCAAAAACTATCTTAGCTTTCTCACAAAACGATCAAGAAAACAAATTACCATAAATGCCTGCAAACCATTTTTAAATATTATGTCAGACACCCAACGAAAGCGCATCTATGAAATTTTAAATCGTAATTAGTAATATTTTATGAGGTTTTCGGACAAATTTCTGTTCCTCTTGGTGTTCCGTTATCCATTAGATTTTGCTCGCCTCCAGATCTGGGAGCTTAATCAACGAAGATTTTTATTTATTTATTTATTTTTTGGTAAGCTAACTGTCGTGATGAAAGCTGCTTTATGTTACCTCCACAGGATTCCTATTTCAAATTTCGCGTTCACTTTATTTTGAGTTTGATAAACCTTATAGCTAAGCGGTAATGTTTGTTACACCAGCAGTTGTTATCTGGTCTGCTCTAATCTCTATGCAATGGGTTGTGTTACCATTTGCTAATTGTTTAATTATCCATTCCACTATAGCGTCCATTATCCACAAAGCATAGAATCTAAAGAAGAGTTTTATACTAGAAAATCATGTTTTTCAATTCTCCATCTTGCAAATGGATCTTTACTCGAAAATCAGCATTTAATTCCTTATAATTTCCATTTCAGTTTTCTGTAAAAGAAAACTATTAAGATGGCTTTGTCTGTCCGCCCTCAGATCTTAAAAACTACTGAGGCTAGTCATCAAACATGCTAAATTGCAGCCCTCTAGCCTCAGTATTTTTTATTTTAAGGTTAAAGATAGCCATGATCGTGGGTATGGTAACGCTATAGGACTGGCCGTGGGTCATCTAGCCTCAGTAGTTTTTATTTCAAGGTTTAAGTTAGCCATGATCGTCCGTCTTGCAACGCTATATAGGACAGGCCGTGGCTGAAACTTTCACAGGCCGCAGGTCATATTTTCGGTGGCCTTGATTATGCGCTGTGCAGAAAACTCGACTGCGCATTGTTTACTAGTTATAATTCACGGTACATTATTTCTCCGTTGACATCATCAGTCACGCGTCCGCATTGAAAGGGAATACTAGTTCAAAAGTGATTTATTTCAACCCCTGAGCGTCCCCTGATGATATTGTGGCAGGGCAGCCGAGCTGTTCCTCGTTTAAATTCAGCGCTGTGCCCCTAAGCGGAGAGATAACATCCCGCCAGAGTCAATTATTGAAGTTCTGAAGACATTATACCAATTTTGTCACCGGCGCCCAACTGTTGACACTTTCCCTGATTCAGCTGATGGATGGGACCGACGCATCTGTGATGTTTTTTATTCGATTGTTGGGGGCGTTCTGTGACCAGTGGGCGAATGGAATGGGCGTGAATAAAGCGTAATAAAATCTCCATCACAAATATCAAACGAATAACAGAGTTAGTTTGCTTTGAATTCATTCTAGAAAAAAATAAAAATCTGATAAAACTACTCTGCACCAAACTTTGCAATGAAAGGTTTGCATTTCACGTATACCTTGCAATTAAAGGCAATCAACTGAATTTATTATTTTACTTATGTTTTTTTCTGTTTTTTCTCGTGAGCTTTACTGAATTGATTATGTAACATTTTTTGTGTGGTTGGGGGGGGGGGGGCGGGGGGGGGGGGGGGGGGGGGGGGTGGGGGGGGGTAGGGGGGGTGGGGGGGGGGGGGGGGGGGGGGGGGCTCGAGCTAAATAAAGGATTATGCTGGCTAAATGAGAGGGGGGGGAAATTATTGTAGCGACTTTGTTGCCTAGCTAGGTATTTGGCAGAGAGAGAGAGCAGGAGAGAGGAGAGAGATCCTACTTGGTTATACGCTCAAGGAAATTACCTTTGGCAGCCTTGTAAGGAACCAAAATCCTCACAAGGAGATATTTTTCTTTACAAGATGGAAAACGAATTTGAGTTGTCCTGAAGAATTAGATTTTTTATATTTTTTTCAACATGGCTAGGAACCAACTGGTTACCCAGCAACGGGACCTACAGCTTATTGTGGGATCCGAACCACATTCTATCCAGAAATGAATTTTTATCACCAGAAATATATTCCTCAGGTTCTGCATTGGCGAACGAACTCGGGCTACCAAATTGATGAGGAATTAGATACAGAATTTTTGACTCGATAAGAATTTCCCAACAGGCATAAATATAGGGAATTATTATTATTATTATTATTATTATTATTATTATTATTATTATTATTATTATTATTATTATCTGCATGCTCTTGCTTTTATCATCTCAAGAGAAATTAAAGAAATAAGATACAAAATTATTGACTCCACCTGAATTGCCTAACAGCCATAAATAAAGGGAATTATTATTATTATTATTATTATTATTATTATTATTATTATTATTATTATTATTATTATTATTATTATTATACTATTATCGTTTTTTTTATGGAAACAGATCTCTGTCCGTCGCATCTGATGCAGTGAAACCAGACATGACAATTGCAGTTGAACTTAATGAAGATCCAGAGCCATAAAATTGAAGTTAAATCTCGATTGTCATGGCAAAGGAAAAAAATAAAAAACCTTTTTAATTGCACTTAACGTCGGGTTAATAAGGACATTGTTACCTTGTTCAAAAAATCAGGACGCTCGTTAGTCTGGATGATATTTCCGGTGTTCGGTAGCAAAAAAGAAGCTCGTATTCAGGCCCCAAGCTATTGTGACATTCGTCTATTTTCGAAATTTATATATAAGTGAATCCGAATTCATCCTGCGACAATTTCTGCCAGCGAATAGTTATCGGGGGAAATTTGCGTAAGTGGGCGCTTTTCTTTTTCGAACAAAAGACTTCATTATTTTGGGTTAATTCGTTGACTGACGTTTTCGTCCATTTGTCAGCATGGCAATGAGGGGGTCGGGTAAAAAAAAAAAAAAAAAAACTATTTACTAAACAAAAAAAAATTCTGATCTAGATATTTATGTATGTATGTATCTATGTATAAATGTATGCTCGACGTCATCCATAACAACAAACCTGGTATATATACATTACATATATACTATATATATATATATATATATATATATCTATATATATATATATATAATGTATTGTATGTATATATTTATGTATAACACCACTAAAGATGTATTCTTACCATATTCAGCCGCACGATGTTTATGAAGTATATGTAATGTATGTAGGTATTTTATTTGTATGTATGTAGGTATGTATCAGGTCTATACGAACGAACAAAATAAAATTCGTTAGATAGGAATTAGTGCTTACGTACACACATATATATATATATATATATATATATATATATATATATATATATATATATATATATATATGTAACGTAGAGCACTAATCCTATCTAACGAATTTTATTGTTAGCATACATTCGGGCAATTAGGTTAAAACTAATAATTTTTTCTTTGGGTTCCCATTAATTTGGACTTCATATGGTGAGTATTAATTATATATATATATATATATATATATATATATAATATATATATATATATATATATATATATATATATATATATATATATATATATATATATCTATATCTATCCAGAAAAAAAAATAATTAGGTTTAACCTAATTGCCCGAATGCATGCTAACAAAATAAAATTCGTTTAGATGATCATATCGTCCCTGGTGGGAAAAAGTGTTATCGAAAAATTGCGATATCTAACCAGCATGCTTAATATAATTTATGAATTCGGTGAGTTTAATACTTTGCTTTCATGGGAGCAGAATTTCAAAATGAGGTCATTTGCTTTTTGACATTTTTGTCTTACTTTGGGAATTAACAGCATTTGTCATCCTGGTGAAAAATTCGTATTGTGGCCAATAACCGGCGGACGTTAAATGCTAGATATTTTTGTCAACTTCATGTTTTAATTTTTTCATTCGCTGTGAAAAATTTAATATATTGTTTTTGACCTCCGTGAAATTAGGTCGAGTGTGGCATTACTATGATAATAATCGATGCTCTCATCACGTGAGCTTTATTATTATTATTATTATTATTATTATTATTATTGCTTATGCAATGCTCTCTCTCTCTCTCTCTCTCTCTCTCTCTCTCTCTCTCTCTCTCTCTCTCTCTCTCTCTCTCTCCAACGCGAAGTTTCATCCAGATCTACAGGACATTTTCCTGCGATGACTGCTGAGGGACTGAATCATTATTATTATCATTATTATTATTATTATTATTATTATTATTATTATTATTATTATTATTATTATTATCACAGATTTGTTGACGGGTACAGGAGAACTCATAATAGGAAAAGAGCTAGCTTATGATTATAATGGATCGTAATCTTTAGCAGGCATTTTTTTAACTTTAAAAAAATATCTAAAAAGGACAGCACATGGAGAATAGTTAAACATTTAAGGCAATGAAAGTTGGTAAAGAGGTATTTCTCTTTGACCAATTTTCCAAATTTCTTTCCTTCTCTACGTAAACGTAAGGACCTTTTTCGTTTTTGTTTTTCTGCAGAATCCCCCAGACGAGCGCTTCAATTAGTCATTTGTTGTTGCGAAAGGCAAAATTCACCAATTCATTAGAGTCGACAACAAAAACTCAGTCTCGAGCCCTTTGCTATTTTTGGCCCGGCCGGACCGAAAATCTCAGAAAATCTCAGATATAAAACGGTGTTGCTATGCCATTAATCGAGCAGGATTATGCAACGCTGACAGATTTAAATTTTACATTTGCGTTGACCTACCATTTTTAGGTTGCCTACATTTATTATTTAGTTTATTCTTTAATTTTTTTAATTTATCATTTGATTTATTATTTAATTTATTATTTTTAGGTTGCCTACACTTATTATTTAATCTTATTACGTAAATAATTTTGAACCATCGCATATATTTCATGTTGTCTACGTTTATAATTTTATTTTGTTTTATACGTGGTAAATTACAGCAAATTGCTCTTTTGTTATTAATTATTTTATAATTTTATATTTTCATTTTTATTTTCATTTTTACTAGTCTCATTTTTAGTCTTTTATCTTTATTATTTTTTATTTTACTCAAAGCTAGCTCTACAGTGCATTTGATTATAAAAAATAATGTCGGTGACGAGATCGCCATAGATTGTAAGTGGTGGATATTTTTAAACTAATCCATATGTGTGCGTATATTTGTCTAGATCAAAGCGTATATATCTAACCAGAATTCTCAAGGAAATAACAAAAAAAATCAAAAACAATAATAAGAAAATATTAAAATAAATCCTTCTACTACAACTACAAAGGGTAAGATCTTCCTTTTCAGATATGGAAATGTGGTAAATAGACACGCAATTTAAATTTGTATATTGAAAAGGGACGTCTCAAAGTCTCACCTGCTATTATTTCGTCCATAACAAGTGAGGCAAGATTCTGCGTGTCCAGAAAACCTTTAAAAGCTATAAAAAGCTAGATAATTTGCTTTATAAAGTTCAAACTTGAATATTAGCAAGTTTCAGATTTTTAATACTGAATGTGGGTTTCTTTAGAAAGCTAGCTTGCATTTCAGTATATCAGTGAGTATATATTTATGCAACTACTGTTAATCATGTTAGTAAAGTATCCGTGGCTAATAGGGCTAATATTAATTTAGGTATCTTTGCTTACTCGGGGAGTAAGCCTACAAGCTACTTTGTTGTTTTTGTTCTTGTTGGCGGTGAGGGTTGTGGTAGGGAAGCCCTATTGAAGAGCATAAAAAAGGTCTGAAAAAGGAGTTTACGTGTAGAGTTAAAGATACAGGAATTTTAGGATAGGATATATATAATTTATATATTAGAATGAAATGTAAAGAAATAAATATTATGCATGTTAAACAGGACAGAAAAATTGTTTCTAATAAAATATAGCGTATTCATTTTAATTTTCGTTGATGAAACAACGTGCTATTTGACCATAGATTTTAGCACACGCCCTCGATTAGGCTGGAGGTCGGATCACGCCTTGTTTTATTTTCCTTAATGCCTTGTAGTATTTCATTTATACATTCATTCATTCATTATGCGGTGGTTGGGAAGAGAGAGAGAGAGAGAGAGAGAGAGAGAGAGAGAGAGAGTACTGGAAGCATACATACTGCACTCCCGATATAATAATAATAATATTAGTTTTAGTCGTAATAATATTATCAAATTCCAGCAATAGCACCAGCGAACCGCTTTCCCCCTCCTTCCATTCCTGAAGATCTGTCTCGTCATTTTTTCATTATGCATTTATTCATTTATGCAATCGTTTGCATATCGCTTTGTATGAGGAACAACGCTTATTGAATTCGCCATTGCTTCGACAAAGTGATTAGATTGGGTGACAATAGGAGGACAAATGGAAATTCTGCGATTGTCCATAATGGCAAATTTGTTCCCGTTTGCAAAAGGCTTCCATGAATGTCTGGAGATCCAGCCGCGCGAACACTCATAGGTATCATGCATTTATGTATTACTTTCGTAATCCACATTATTCAGCTCTGATATATATATATATATATATATATATATATATAT
>NC_087204.1:18362437-18404937 GCF_015104395.2 Macrobrachium nipponense | reverse complement strand
CTGGAGCTACTTCCCTCTAGCTAGTTTTTCCAGATTCCTTTTCAACGATCTTGGGATTGTGCCTAGTGTTTCCTATGATTATAGGTACAATTTCCACTGGCATATTCCATATCCTTCTTATTTCTATTTTCAGGTCTGATACTTATCCATTTTTTTCCCTTTCTTTCTCTTCAACTCTGGTGTCCCATGGTATTGCGACATCAATGAGTGATACTTTCTTCTTGATTTTGTCATCAACGTCACGTCTGGTCTATTTGCACGTATCACCCTATCTGTTCTGATACCATAGTCCCAGAGGATCTTTGCCTGATCGTTTTCTATCACTCCTTCAGGTTGGTGTTTCGTACCACTTAATACTGCAAGGTAACTGAGTTCTTGCACAGGTCTCCGTGGAGGGCTTTTGCCACTGAATCATGCCTCCTTTTGTACTGGTTCTGTGCAAGTGCCGGACATTCGCTTGCTAGGTGGTTTATGGTCTCATTTTTCGTATTGCACTTCCTACATATGGGAGAGAAATTATTATTATTATTATTATTATATTATTATTAATTATTATTATTATTATTATTTTATTAAAAGTAATTGCTGCCTCAGCTGAATTAATTTTATATAGGTTCTTCTCTATTTTCCTAATTAATGCAGCTGAAGCAACAATTACTTTTAATAAAACATGTTTAAAAGAGGGTTTACTACTTTCGAGCATATTATTATTGTTATTATATTTATTATTATTATTATTATTATTTTTAGTATTATTATTTATATTAACCAGAGTCAATGAAAGCGTCAGACATTTTAAAGGCATCTAAATAAGTAAACTGCAGTTGGTGATCACGTTTTGCTTCTGATTCTTAATTGCTAAACTATTCCGACATACAGGAGAAAAGAAAAAAAAAAACCCCTCCGTTTGGCAAGAACAAGTAAAATGCCAATTCGCTGGACCGTCAGCGAGGGCCTCTCCAGAAACCGGTCATGAATTATTCCCAGTGACCCATGGGAATTCAGCGCAATAATTCTCGATGTCGATTTAGAATTAAGGTTTGGTGATATTGTTTTTTGTTACTTGATGTTAGGGTTATAATCATTCATATACTAGAACAAATGTGGTTGCATAATCTGGGGGCGAATGTTAAAGAGTTGGAATTCAGTTGACTTGGTAATATGGCATCGACCTTTATCTGGTGCCCTGAGGGCGTCAATATAGGAAGGCATCAATTTACCTAAAAGAGAGTTTTCATGGGGGTCCACTGTTTCTTTTTTTTCGGACGAGACACACCAGTTCCGAGCTGAAAAACTAACAGCAATATTAGTTGCCGCTGGTGACGAGGAATCTGCTCCAGAAATTGTCCATATTTTAGTCTTTATTGTGTAATGAAGCAGAACTTGAATAAGGGAATATTGGCGGCCAGGGGAGGCGGGGCTATTTATTCAGTCTTACCATTGAAAGAGCACTGGAAATTCTAAACAGTACAGAAAATCCACACACACAAAAAAAGTAAAAATAAACAAATATACATTTAAACGATGTCTGATGTGAAGAATAATGGCTTCGATTATCCTTAAAGGAATTGGTCGACTGAACTAAAGGTCTAAAAAAAGATAATAATAAAAACAAAAGAAAATAATAACCGTAAAAGAAAATAAATGGTTGTTCTTAGAAACGCTGGAAATGGATATTTAGTTTCAAAAACATTATTTACTCTTCGGCAAAAGATTAAGACTCGTATTTATCTGGGTCAATCAGGTCGTTTCATATTGTCGTACTAATATAACTTAATTGTATTTGTAATAAATAAAGACTGATAATATGTATCGTTGCGACATTTCTTAGAAATTGGAGACTCATCATGTTTAACTTCCTTGGAGACAGAGAGTCCGGGCAACAACCTAAGAATGCTGATAACTCTTTTTTTTGTGGTATGTGTTTAAAGTTCCTTGCCTAAGCATATCAGTGCCATGAGGGCTTATTCGTGGTGCCTTTGAAAACTGGCTGCGACCAGTTACTGAAGAGTGTGAATTCATGTGTACGTGTACGAACCATGTCCGTTCTTAATGGCATGGTTTAGCCAAGAACTAGGGAGACAGCTACGGGATAAAAGGCAAGATGCCGATAGCTCTGTGAAAAGTTATATTTGTTTCAGTGTTGACATTCCAAGCTGCAATGGGTGAGTTATCGTGATTTAGCCAAAGTTTTGGCTTGTCGCTTACTTTGATATTTTGTAAAGATGTTATATTTCATTTGATCATTTGATTTTGTCTTTACAATCGTGTGTGCTCACGAGTGTGTTCTCCTGTCTTTTAAACAGGCGTATCTAGTGAGGGGACTAAGTGTCCTAGTGAGGGGACTAAGTGTCCTAGTGAGGGGACTGTGTTTTGGTGAAGAGATAATTGGTGTGACTAATTACTGATTTAAGACTATTAAAATACCAGGGGGTTGTCTGAGACTTAACTGTAATTATCGTTCTATTATTATCCTGTAAGAACCTGAGTTACCCAATTAATACTTTACTTTCAATAAACATATATTTTTGTAGCTCCGACTCGATTTGGTGACCTTAGATAATGGAGTGGAGGTTGAGGTTGAGAGAGAGATGAGAGAGAGAGAAGAGGAGAGAGAGGCGAGCTATTGCCAGTGATCGCCTTGAGAGAGAGAGAGAGAGAGAGAGAGAGAGGGGAGGGACTGAGTGTTACCAGTTCGCTTTCCACAATGGCTAAACGCATAACCAAATATGAAAAATAGCGGGACGGGGGCGAGGCTCCCGTTGTTAATATATTAATTCAATTATACTGGTAATCCTGATTATTTTTAATGATTTTCGCGAACACAATGGAAAATATTTTGAAAAAAGACACTCCAATTAAAATAAATAATTGCGAGAGCTCTGATGTGTTATGAATATGTAATCTGTTCAAAACTTGAAGAATTAAATCTCTTCTGTAATTGAAATGAAAATGAATTAGACTCTCCTCATATTTCCAGTCCATCGTAACTCTGGTGGGACGTAAAGATTATTGTGAGTTCCTCTGCTTAACTTTTCCAGGAGTTCCAGTAATCAATGGAAATTTCAAAGGAGGTACAAAGAAACTTAAAGTTAAAAGAGAGCAGAGGAGAGAGAGAGCAGAGAGAGAGAGAGTAGAGAGAGAGAG
Source organism: Macrobrachium nipponense (assembly GCF_015104395.2). Taxonomy (NCBI): domain Eukaryota; kingdom Metazoa; phylum Arthropoda; class Malacostraca; order Decapoda; family Palaemonidae; genus Macrobrachium; species Macrobrachium nipponense. The sequence continues at coordinate 18,401,790 of NC_087204.1, read as the reverse complement.
AGAGAGAGAGAGAGAGAGAGAGAGAGAGAGAGATGATAGTAGGATTATCATAATGTCTTAGGGGCGAAGTTGTCTTGATTATGAGATAACCCCTTTCTCTCTCTCTCTCTCTCTCTCTCTCTCTCTCTCTCTCTCTCTCTCTCTCACTCTCCGGGAAGATTCATCTTACGTAAATAGGAAATAGAATGCGACCCACTCGACGTCTTAAGACCAGTCACAGAAATAAATCTTGAAAACCCAACAAGCAACATCGTCAGCTTGATTTTCTGAACTCATCGTTGTATTCGTAAAGGTCTCATGATGAAGCTGTCGATGCAGCTGTGAAGAAAAGGACTAGGAAATGATTTAGCTTGTGAGGAAATATTCCAGTCAGTTACTGACAAAGCCCCAGCCAAGCAGACATCCACTAATTATCACAGATCTATCCCCACATAGTGATTTTGGGCCAAATGCAATTTGCAATCATGTCTGGCTTAGTTTATGAGATCTCAAGAGACTCAGAGCAAGATCTCTCCAGGTCCCTGGAATCTAATGAAGCATTCCAGTGTGTTACTATTAACATGAAATTCGAATTCCAGCGATTGCAGAGCTCCTGGAAATTGGAAGCTGAGTCTGATTAGCTCTTTGCCTCTGTGCCGAACGAACGTCCAAGTTCAAGAGGCGCTTTATTCCTCACACCGCTGGATTCTGGAACAGCCAGACTTCCAGAGGAAGGCGTTCATCTGGAACTTCAGAGGGTCAAGCGGTCGTACAATTCATTACTGTCCTAATACTATTCTCCTTCCATTGCAATACATTTTTATCTATTTGTTGATCATTTATTAAATTTATTTTTGATAAGTGTGGTCCCTTCTTTCTGTGTTTCCCTTTACCTCGTCTTACTTCTTAACGAGTACCATTTTGGAAACTTGAATGTCATTATTATTATTATTGTTATTATTATTAATAATAATAATAATAATAATAATAATAATAATAATAATAATAATAATAATAATTTTTCCGTTCCATTCCCTTGAGTTACAGTTAAATAAGGCGTGATCCGACTCCAGCATACTCGGGACGTGTGCAAGATTTTCCCCTTACGCATAAGTTGTAAACACTACATTCCTAACTTTTAAAGTAATCAAAACGTGTTAAAATCTAAGGTCAAATAGAGCCTTGTTTCACCAGCGAACATTACAATAAATACGCTGAATTTTATTAGAAATGATTCTTCTGTACTGTTTAATTTGCATATTATTTATTTCTTACATTTTCATTCTAATAAATAAATCATAAATATCCTATCCTGAAATTCCTGTATCTTTAACTCAACGCGAGACACTTTTTTTCAGACCTTTTTAGGCTCTTCCAGAGACCTTTCCTACAATCCCACCCAAACAAGAAGAAGAAGAAGAACGAAGTAGTTTGTAGGCTTACTCCCCGAGTAAGTGAAAATTAAAAGCAAAGAACAAAGATAGAAGCTAATGTAAGCAAACCTCAACATTCACAGAGCTTAAAAGAGAGAGAGAGAGAGAGAGAGAGAGAGAGAGAGAGAGAGAGAGAGAAGTCTCAGGCACGAAAAAGGTCTTTGTCTTTGATAGTCTGAATGAAAAGTGACTCCTATTGGAAGGAAGGACCTCCCAAAATCCTTTCCCGAACGAGGGACGCCAATAACGTGGACCAAAGGATTCCCCAAGTGACTCCAAACAATTACGACGCCTATTGTGCCTTGCCACAGAGACACTTTTACTTTGCTGCCTTTTCTGTAATGTATTTCTAGTTTTCCGCAGAGGAAAACCTTTCAGAGAGCTATTTTGTCTGTCCGGCCTCAGATCTTTAAAACCACATAGGCCAGAGGGCTGCAAATTGGTACGTTGATCATCCACCCTCCAATCATCAAACATACCAAATTGCAGCCCTCTAGCCTCAGCAGTGTTTATTTTACTTAAGGTTAAAGTTAGCCATGATCGTGCGTCCGTCCACACTTTTTCTATCCGTGCTCAGATCTGCTGAGGCCAGAGGGGTGCAAATTGGTATGTTGATCATCCACCCTCCAATCATCAAACGTATCAAATTGCTGTCCCTCTAGCCGTCAGTATTTAATTTTGTTAAAATTTTATTTAAGGTTAAAGTTTTATTGTTACTGTAATCATTCATTGACGATAAACACCTTAAAATGCACAATTTCAATATTTGAATAAATTACATAAATAAAGAAAAACAAACTCATTAATTTTTAACAATCAAAGGCATCTCTGTCTCTGTCTGTATGTCTGGCTGAGCCTCTCTCAGCGACCTGTTTCCTCTTGGGTTTGGGGTCTGAGGTACCTGCCAAGGCAGGGCAGGGCGTCTCTCAGGAGAAGCCAGTTACACTGAGCGAATCCACTTTACTAATTTATGACACTCGTTAACCTCTCGCGCGAGCAGTCCATTTCATTAGTGGCCTAAACTTTAAGAGAGTTAGTCGTAAAATAAAAAGTGATTAGGTATGTGAAGGAAATAAAAAGCATACACATGCAAACCACGCAAGCACACACACTGGTGTGTGTATATATATAATATATATATATATATATATATAATATATATAGGGATATTATATATAATATATATATATATATTCAATATACATCCATCCTCCATCCAATCCATCCATAACAAACCAAAATGTACACAGCTGATGCTATATTTAAGCTAACCTCGATATTAAAAAGTAGAACTGTTGATATTCTCTCTCTCTCTCTCTCTCTTTCTCTCTCTCTCTCTCTCACTATTTTTTCTATCATATTATTGTTGTTCATATGTCGTATAAAAAAAAAATTTCCTCTAATATAACCAAAACTCACGTCCGGTATTAAAAGTAGAACCCCCCCCCCTCTCTCTCTCTCTCTCTCTCTCTCTCTCTCTCTCTCTCTCTCTTCTCTCTCTCGTTCCTTGCTTTCATCGGTACTAAATTCTACCTACCATCGCGAATGAATTAATGTAATTCTGTAAATTGTCAAAAGGAAACCACGGACATTAAATGAAGTACGTTAAACATCCATCGAGACAGTTATAGTTCTCTGAAGCAACTCTCCCTTCTGTGTTCTCTCCCCCGAACTGTATTTGCCGTCTTCTCTGTTTATTTTGATGTTTATTATTTAGATATATATAATACATACGTTCATTTACTGTGTAAGCTATATAACATTAACTTTGCAGTCGCAGTGATGAACGCATTCACAGGCAATACTGCAAGCAAAGGGAAAGCAGCCTTTCTCTAATAATTTGCTCTTTATGAACTCTGCCGAAGTCCATATACTCTCTCTCTCTCTCTCTCTCTCTCTCTCTCTCTCTCCCAACACACACACACACACACACACCACATATATATATATATATATTATATATATATATATATATATATATATATATATATATTATATATATACATATATATATATATATATATATATATATATATATATATGTGATATATATATATATATAATATATATATATAATATATATATATTATATATATATATAGTATATATATTATATATATATATATATACATATATATATATATATATATATATATATATATATAATATATATATGTATATATATATATATATATATATATATATATATATATATATTATATATATATATAACTATTGGAAAGAAGGAAAGGTAAGCCGTCTTCATCTCTCTTGACTCCAGGTGGGGCCCCTGGGTCTGACACATCGTTTAGGGAGCCATTTCTCCCAGAGACGGAGGATCCCGCCGACACTCGTAGAAACCAAAAATGGGTTCCGAGACAGCCGAAAATTCCAGGTACGCTACTGAGATCCGAAGGGCGGCGCCCTATAGACGATGCCGTGAGCGAAGGAAGGCTTCGTAAGGAATGTCCAGTAAGCCGCGTAAATTGTGTTTGAACATCTTGTACTTACAAACAATGCAATGCATTTTTTAAATTTTCATTTTTATCTAATTTATATTTTGGACGAGTGGATTTGTACTCTTGCTACACCGTTAGAAGTATATTGTGATTTATGGGCAGAGTCGTGGTACAGTACATTGATTTCGGATAATAAGTTCTTAGCTAGAATTGAGTTGAATATAGAATTTAGGCCAAAAGCCAAGCACTGGGACCTATGAGGTCATTCAGCGCTGAACTGGAAATTGACAGTAAAAGGTTTGAAATGTGTAACAGGAAGAAAACCTCAAAGCAGTTGCACTGTGAAGTGTTAGGAGAGGGTAGAAAGTAAGATGAAGAAAGAGAATATGAAAGGAGGTACAGTAAAAGGAAAGAAAGTGGTTGCAGCTAGGGGCCGAAGACACGCTGCAAAGAACATTAAATAATGCCTACAATGCACCGCATGAGGTCCACTGACGGCACTACCTTAGCGTTTGAAAATAAGGCACTCAGAACAATATTAGTAATGAATTGGAGGGGGTAAGATCTCAAATAACGGAATGAGAGAAATAACGGGGGTGCAACCGGTCGATGAGTATGTTAAGCTCTTACGCTGGAAGTAGCTAGGCCATTATAGAAGATAAGGAATGGTATACGTGATACCGGGGAGATCTCGAGGAGTTACCCTAGGACAGAATATGGCGACGTGAATTCATAGACAGGGATTGTATGCTCCACCTCTCCTGAGGGATACTTTTGAAAGACGTATCCCTCAGGAGAGGTGGAGCATTCATCCTACACATGTGAACTCTCTCGAAAGAGACTGAGAGTTTCCAGGAGCGTTGTAAGGGACTGGCCTAGACATCAGATGCATGGTTGATGTGAATCTACTATTAGTATTCATCTCGGGGAATTTGTGGTCCGGAGACTGCCATAATCTCGCCAGAAAATGGCCCATGAAACCCCATGTATATATTTTCGTAGATTCAGTGGCTGCTTTTTTCCGTTTTGCAGGACTGTCCCTTCACGAGGGATACAGCTGTGTGTGCTTTCACTGATAACAGTCGCGCTCCCCATTGAAAAGTTGGTCCTGTTAACCTGCGATTACCGTTTCAATTACCAGCCATTTTCAATTAGTAGTTTGATAGAGATGCAATTGCTGTTCACTGAGGGTTGGTTAAAGCTGAATTATTCTGTTACGGAGTGTTTTTTTTTCTAGTATCCTTTCGGCACGGAGCAATTGCTGGGGAAATGGCTTTTGCAAACCATCCAAATTACAGGACAATTATCTGGTAAAACGACAGTATAAACTCATGCATAAACCGTTTTAGCTTTGCAGTGCATGCTTTTATTAGACTGTAATAATAGGGATGAGAGCGATATTGCGTTGTAAGGAATTTTGGTCCAAACAGAATTAAAACAAGCAACGGGAAGGTATTTCTGTTTAATTTTATACACCACACACACACACACAAACACACACACACTATATATATATATATATATATATATATATATATATATATATATATATATATATATATATATATATATATATATATATATATATCTATATATATATATATATATATATATATATATATATATATATATATATATATGTATATATGATATATATATATATATATCTATATATATATATATCTATATATATATATATATATATATATATATATATAAATATATATATATATATATATATATATATGATATATATATATATTATATATATATATATATATATATATATATAAATATATGGAGCGCTTACAGTTCAGTTGACCACGGGTTTCGTCTGCTATGGAATCGGCGGAGCAATACAAACAAGATGGCGGACGCTTTGTTTTGGCGCCCGGTTTAAAAACCCCGAAACCTATATAAAAACGATAATGGGGGACCCTTTTGGGCAACCGGGGTTTTTTGGGTGGGGGTTAGTACATGCGAGTAAATGAAAACGGTAAGGGGGGGAGCCATTGGGAAACCGGGGTTTTTGGGTGGGGGGAAAGGGGGGGGAAACCCAGATGACGACAATGAACACGAAAAACAAAACCCTAGCAGACGAAACCCGTTGCCAAGTAAACTGTAGGAGCTCACGTACCAACACAAAAAATGTAGGAGGTCCCGTCCCCGTTGTGTTAGGCTAACAAACGACTTGGCAATGAACGCTAAAAACCATGAAAACCCAAGCAAAAAAAAACCAGTCACCAACTAAACTGTATGAAGCTCCCGTTCCAACTAAACTGTAGGAGCTTCCTGTTCCAACTAAACTGTAGGAGCTCCGGTGATCGTAACCAAACGAACCAACCTAACCAAACTTAGGCCGCGTGCCCTTACCTGGCCGGGGGGCTTCGCCCCCCTGGACCCCCCCAGTATAGTATATTAAGTGATTGCTACCTACCAAGGAACCAACCTAACCAAGTTAGTCTCCACGTCCTTACCTGGCCGGGGGGAGGGGCTTCGCCCCCCTGGACCCCCCAGTATAGTATATTAACAGTGATTGCTACCTAACCAAAGGAACCGACCTAACCAAAACTAAGTCTGCATGTCCTTACCTGGCCGGGGGCTTCGCCCCCTGGACCCCCCCTGTGTAGTAAGTTAACAATTATAAATATCTAACCAATATAACTTGTCCATAAATATGGCTGGCACCCGTATATCCTTACTGATAACTAAACAAAAATGATATTTCGAGAATAGATTGGTTAAAGTCAAGGCCACGTTGTTGCTCGAACACATGGACTGTGTTCGAACACGTGGACTTCTAGCGAACGTGAATGTTCGAATGTGTTGAGCGTGCCTGACTCAGCAAAGCGGAAAATAACAATGGCGTGCTTAATTTTGGCAAAATAATTAAAATAACTGCATTTACATTGATAACCTTACCTTGGAGATGTTGCTAGTCGTCCAGAAATATAGAACTTAATAAGAGAAATCCGAGTCTTTCAAATCTTCTGGGTAGAGATTTTTTTTTGTTTTTTTTTTCTTTCTTGGCGGGAGGTTGTTTTCCGAGATGACTGAACAAGGGAATTTGTTTTCATTAAATAACTAACTAGGGATCGTTCGTCTTGACACAAAATGTATATGTCTTCCAGCGTGACGGGAACGGCGGCAGTGTGCGGAACACGACAAATTCTCGGCAGAAGAAGACATGGTAGTTATGACGAAGCACTGAACTGGCTGAGAAGCAGGAAACAGACTGAAGGGTCGAGGAAGGTCAGGCATGGTCCGTTCCAGGTACTAGTTATCCTAGCGGATAACTATACCTGGTAAAATATGTATCGAAGAATGTAAAAAAATGTAGGTCATACAGATGAGTTGGGCAAGGAAAGAAATATCAAATAATGGGGAAAAAAATGTATCTCCTACAGATTATGTTGGCACGGGTAAAACTATCGTTGGCAAGAGTCAAAATATCGAATAATGAAAAAAAAAAATGGAACTCCTGCAAATTAGTTGGGCAAGCATGGGAAAAAAAATAGAATAACGAAAGGAAAAAAATGGAGCTCTTACAGTTCAGTTGGGCATGGGTGAAAATATAGAATACTGTAAATTAAATGGAGGTCCCTAAGATTAGTTGGCAAGATTAAAAATATCGAAGAGAATCGGCTTTTCATGTTGATGCATGTTCGGGTTCGGTCCTGTGGGTGGGTTCGGGTTTGGTCGGCTGGGGTCGGGTTTGGTAGGCTGCGGGTCATCTGCGAGAACTACTACCTTGGCGGAGGGATTACGGACCGGGCAAAAATGGTGTTACACGGTCCGGTCAACTAAACTGTAATCTACCCAAATATATATATATATACATATATATATATATATATATATATATATATATATATATATATATATATATATATATATATATATATATATCGAGCTACAATGTCCTTTAATATCTAATTCGCTCTACCTCGGAATTAATATATTTTCATATATGCTTAACCGAAGGGGAATTTTTTCTCGATAATAGACTTGCCTGGACCAGGGCGCGAACTATTGGATCCTTTTCAAACCCAGGAACGTCAGTGAAGCTTTATCCTACTACACCACCTCTCGCGGTGGTTGTAGTAGGATAAAGCTTCACTGACGTTCCTGGATTTGTAAGGATCATAGGTTCGCGCCTGGTCCAGGCAAGTCTATTATCGAGAAAAAATTCCCCTTCGGTTAAGCATATATGATATATTAATTCCGAGGTAGAGCGAATTAGATATTAAAGGACATTGTAGCTCGATATATGTATATTTGAATCACGGAAATGTGATATGACTTATATATATATATATATATATATATATATATATATATATATATATATATATATACATATATATATATATATATATATATATATATATATAACTATATATATATATATATATATATATATATATATATATATATATATATATATATATATATATATATATATATATATATAATATATATATATATATATATATATAATATATATATATATATATATTCCGAAGGAAGTAGTAGGGAAAGGCATCCTCATCTTTCAACAGTTTATTAATGCCGACGTTTCGCGACGAATTCAGGTCGCATTTTCAAGGCTAAGGCAAAAATATATATAAGTTTACGATCATTAATGATTGATCTAATTTAATTTATCTTATTAAAAATGTCATGGCAACAGCTCTCATACAGTATAAAAAGTAAAAAGTAAAAGGTAAAAGGTAAAAGTTAAAGTTAAAAGTTAAAAGTTAAAATTGAACAGCACCTTCAAAGTCAGACATATTAAAAGTACAGGACTTCACTAAAATTTCAGAAACACCTACCTATACAAAAGAAAGAGTAAAACTGACACAATATAGGTAAAAATACAGTGAGGCAGACCAGCTGCCCAAACTAGGCTATGAACAATTTTACAGAGGACGTTTGGGTATTTAACGACGGTACAGTCTTTTTTTAATAATGATAGATTCTAAAATTGTCAGTTGTTGTTGTTCGCAGTTGGCCCAAGATAGAAAAATCCTGCTGTCAATATAGGTTTTGTACATGTTTTTGAGTGATTCCGTATATTGGATTGTCTGGATTTGATAACCTACTACCTGTTCATGGCTTATGCCCCTGTGGGAATCAATTCGAACCTTCAACAGCCTCCTCGTGCATCCCACGTATGTCCCGTGATCACATCTCGGGCAAGTATATTTATATACGACGCTGGACGAAAGCCGAGGACTGAGTCGGTCTTGACTCTAAACAGCGATCCAATGGTTAAGGGATTTTTGGGTTTTTGGGGATAATTTTCAAGTCCACAGCCGGAAACATCTTTTGAATAGTGGATGTGCATGTTTCTCCTAAAGGTATCATCATGCAAGAAGGGAAACTTGCAAACATCTTTAGTCTCGATACAGTATCTACTGCTATGTATGGACTTGAAAGTTGAAAAGGGAAAGAAAAAACCAAAGCTAAAGGATAAGGAAAATCAAATGGTACGAATTACAGAAGGAAGGGGATAAGAAGAGAGAGTTTAAGAGGAGGGTTTTGGAGGATATTGATATAGGGATTGAAGATGTTCAAGAATGGTGGGCACGAAATGCAGCAGTAATAAGAAGGCATGGAAAGGAAGCTGCTAGGAGAGACATCTGGTATCATATGGGAAGAAAAGGAGAGTTGGTGGTGGGATGAAGACATTGAGAAAGTAGTAAAAGATAAGAAGGAGGCAAAGGAAAAGACGGAAGAGTCACAGTCAGTGGAAGACAGAAATGGGTACAGAGAGAAAAACAAGGTGGTGAAAAAGGTGGTAGCCCAAGCTAAAGCAAAGTCGTATGATGATGTGTATAATGAGCTGGGGACAAAGGAAGGATTAAAGAAGATGATCAAGCTATCAAAGGCTAGAAATAAGAGCACCAAAGATATAACACATATCAAACAAATAAAGGATCAAGAGGTGTAGTGCTTAGAAAGGAGGAAGACATTGTGAAGAGATGGAAAGAATATTCGAACAGTGTTAAATGAAGAAAATAATAGGACTAATAAGAGAGGATGGGCAAGTGAACAGTGGCATGGTAATGAGGTTTTCTAGGCAAGAGGTACTAAATGCACTGAAGAAGATGAATGGAAGAATGGGAAGGCAACCGGACCAGACATGATCCCGGTGGAGGCATGGAAAGCATTAGGAGATGAAGGAGTGGATATACTGTACGATCTTATGATAAAGATCCTTGAACAGGAAAAGATACCAAATGAGTGGCGTGGGAGTATATTGATCCCAATTTTTAAAGGGAAAGGCGATGTCCAAGAGTGTGGTAATTATAGGGGCATTAAATTGATGTCCCACACTTTGAAGATACTGGAAAGGATGATAGATGCTAGACTGAGAGAAGAAGTACAAATAGGTAAAGAGCAGATGGGATTTATGAAGGGAAGGGGAACAACAGATGGTATATTTTGTCTGAGCAAATAATGAAAGAAATTCGGGGAAAGACAAAGGGACCTACATATGGTATTCATTGACTTGAAAAAGGCTTATGACCGAGTCCGAGACAAGAGGTATGGAGGAGCCTGAGGGAGAAGATGGTGCCAGAGAAGTATGTGCGATTTGATACAAGAGATGTACCGGGAATGTATTTACCAGAGTGAGGAGCAGTGTTGGGGAGACAGAAGGTTTTGAGATGAGAGTAGGATTACACCAGGGGTCGGCTCTGAGCCCATTTATCTTTAACATAGTGATGGATGTTATAATAGAGGAAGTAAGGGAGACAGTACCATGGAACATATTGTATGCGGATGATATTGTTCTGTGTGCAGAGAGCAGGGAAGATCTGGAAGTGAAATTGGAAAGATGGAGCAAGTACTGGAGGACAGAGGAATGAGAATAAGTAGATCCAAGACAGAATATATGTGTACCACCACTGAGGGGGATGATAGAGAAAGTATTCAGCTTGGTGGAGAGCAAATAAGGAGAGTTGATAAGTTTAAGTATTTGGGATCTTTTGTTAACGCTGGAGGAAGTATGGAAGAAGAAGTAAAACATCGGTACAGGCAGGCTGGAACAACTGGAGAGCGGCCTCGGGAGCTCTTTGTGACAAAAGAGTGACCGCTTAGGTTAAAATTTAAAAGGAAAATTTCACAGAACGGAGGTGGTAAGAACAGCAATGCTGTATGGTACGGAAACAGCAAGCATGAGAAAAAGCAGAGCAGAAGAAGATGGATGTGGCAGAAATGAGAATGCTTAGGTGGATGTCTGGGGTTAACAAGAGTGGATAGGATCAGAAATGACTACATAAGGGGATCAACTAAGGTGGTGGAAGTATCAAAGAAAGTGCAGGAGGGAAGGCTGAGATGGTATGGACACCTGTTTGAGGAGAGATGAGGACCACGCTGGGAGACATACTATGGGGGTGGAGTGCAAGGAAGAAGAAAAGAGGGAGAACCAAAGAAAGAGATGGAAGGACTGTGTGAGAGGAGACTTACATGAGAAGGGAATTGATGAGGCAGAAGCACAAGATAGAAATAGATGGAAACGGCTCATCCAAAACGGCGACCCATATAAAAATGGGAACAAGCTGGGAAGAAGAAGATATATATATATATATATATATATATATATATAGTATATATATATATATATATATATATATATATATATATATAATATATAACATGGGGGAAGGACCCCAGTATTCATAAGGTAAGCGTGGACACGAAACGGAAGGCAGACCCCATTCCCCACTCCATTACACACACAACCTATCTCTCTCTCTCTCTCTCCCGGCAATCACCCTCTCTCTCTCTCTCTCATCTCTCTCTCTCTCTCTCTCTCTCTCTCTCTCTCTCTCCCGGCAATCACCCCCCCCACTCTCTCTCTCTCTCTCTCTCTCTCTCTCCATTTCTAACAGGTAATGAAAATGAGAGAGTTGCATCATAAACACTAACGTTTATTAACAAAAACAAATAAATCAAATTAACCAAGTAATCCAGTCTTACAGACTAACTCAAAAACAGTACATCGTCAAGTCACCCAAAAGTCCACACCCCTCCGGGAACTCTTTTGTCCCCCGGTATTCCAGATCCGTCTGTTCCAAAGATACAGAACACATCCCGGTAAGTACACACACAAGTTTAAAGACAAAGTAATAAATGGAACATCTTACAAGATATCACAAGCCATCCCTTTGGCTAAAGTAAAGGTAACACTTACCCCACTTCCCAACCGGAATATCACTCACTGTTAAAAAACACTTTGCACCCAGCCATCGTGGCTTTGCCTTCCTCCCCCCCGAATCTCTGTGCAAGTCTTCCATAGACTTGGCTAGTGATACATTATGAATAGAAGAGGCGCACACGCACATACGAACACACAGTTCGATAGCGCCTCGCGGTTCTAGCTGCATCTAGTTTCACAAAGGCACTTTGAGAAGAGTTCATAAACTGTCGTACATTGACTCGACGAACTAAGCATTTTTATCTCACGCCATCCCCTAGAAACTCATTGATCAGCTACTCTCAGGTCGTTACCTCTGCACTGTTCTCCACATTCCATAGGTCACAGAGAACGCATATTAATTAATCAAAACCCCTAGGCCTTTACAGATTGCTCGGCCACCTATATGCTAGCCCCAGCCTAGCAAAATTGCTTATATAATACAAAAAACACTGGCCGGCTTAAAATAAAATATAAGAAAAACTGCACGTCTCTGGCATTATAAAATAAAGTCTTATCACGCTTTAATCTCCCAATAACACAAGACGCATTTTCTCTCATATTTTCTGCATTAGGATTCTTGAATATCCCTCTTCGCTTGTCTGCAACTAGCTGAACAGACAGCAACAGGCTATAGCAGGCTGTAGCAACTGTAGGAAGACGGAATGCTCCCTCAATCGTAGAAGACTCTCACGGCTTCTGTGGATCCCAAAAAACACGCTGTAGAATTCTCGCGATCACCATCATGGAAATACTTGTAATCACCCTGGACAACATGGCAGGCAACCTCTCTTCATGGCTGGTGGACGTCTTGCTGTGTCGGGGACGACTTTTGGCGTACGTTAGTATGTCAGTCAGGTCTTTGGTCAATCTAAGAAAAATTAACCCAAAACATACTACATTCTATCAAACAATGATCTCAAAAGGGCAGAAATACTAACTGAAACGTCTCCCAATTAACTCCTTAAATATGACTACTGAAAATGATAAGTCATTATCGCAACTCTCTAAGAAAAAAAAAACATCAAGTTCTCCAACTCAATTCTCCAAACCTCGCACATCAGCACACACACAACTCAGAAATCACAGCAACTCCACGGAATTCTGCACTCACATTTCGAACTCGAATGTGCTCACAAGAAAAAAAAAAGAAAAAATCGTAACGAGCTCAAGAAAAAAGGAATCACGTAACACCAGACCCAAAAATGTTCTCTCCAAACTCCCACAAAATCAGTAAAAATCTCCAACTTTTAACAGCAAAAACCCCTTTACTGCTCAATAATTAATCACAATGAGACTTAATGTCAAACTCCCATTACTTAAGTAACAACCCTCGCAAAAATTACATCTCCCAGTAAAATCTAATCTCCCGGTCCAAAAAAAGAAAATGCTACTTAAAACTCAATCCCCAAATTATCTCTAAATAGGAAAAGGAAGAAAAATAATAAAAAAAAGATAATCACAAGTAGATTTCCCCAATCACAAAATACATAATACATGTATAATATGCATAACTCCCGCGTTTTTCCCAAGAAATGCTCCATGTAAAGCCCCGGAATTTGCCAGAAAGCAAACTCTCACACATGCGCTTTCGTGAAATGCTATAGCCAACATTTCCAGATATTGCGAAAATTCTGATCTATCACCATCAGAGGAAAAGAATCAGCACACGCTCAGCACACGGCTCATCACATCGCTTGTCAGCAGAAAAATCGCCTGCGGAGACGCATGCTCAAACAACAGCGCAAAAATTGTCTAGTCAGACACAAAGTTTAGAACTCATGATTCTCTAGAAAAAAAAGTCTAACTGACACATTTCACAGAATTAACTCCAGGATATGACTAATGTGTTCAAAAATTTGTCTCGAAGACTTATTCTCTCAACATGACTTTTCCCCAAATTATATTTCTCCAAGAATAACACACTTGTGAACATAAAAAATGCACACATCTCCAAATGACTCTTAATGCAGTAATGCCACTTCTCTCTAAATAGTCACAAAATCAAAAAAGAGAACCACAGAAATCTCCTCTTTGCTCAAAAAAAAAAAAAACTCCATAACCACAAAAAGAAAAAAAAAGGGTAACCCGCCCAAGATTAATTCCAACTCCATTATGAGGACACCATATTAATAATAACACCACTCCGGTTATAAAAATATTTCCTCCATTTGGTTAATAACCAACCCCCTTATATTATTCTCTTATTTCTCTAATAGCCACATGTCAGTAAAAAAAAAAAAGACACCACTCCAGGAATAGAGAATAATCACCTCTATTTCGGCAAATACAAAATATTTACCATCTATTTCCCCAATAACTCCATGTGGAACAAAACGAGGCTCCAAAAAAATATATCTCCAAAAAATGTGCACTCAAGGCAAACTAACTCACTCACTCACAAATATTGCCCATAATCTCCAAATATGTGTCCTCCATTTGCAACAAAGGATGGGCTGCAAATAATTGAACTAAACATAGTTCATACCACTATTGGCAAATATCGAAAACTGGCCAAAATATATATCTCACCCATATATTATATCTCAAAATATAACTCCAAAATAATATATCTCAATTAATATCTCAATTATAACTCCAATTCTCCAGAGAATAACTCAATGTATTGTCAAAACTATAAAAACTCACTCCATTTAGCATAACTGCTAAAAAGGGCAAAAAACTCCGCAAAATAAAACTGTCTAGAAAATTCTAGAAAAAATCACCAATGTGCCACAAGTCATTATAACAGAATTCCCACTCACAGTGTCTTAGCCAAGACTTCTCCATATGCACTACGACATAAGCCACTAGAAAAACTTAACCAAGTTTCCGATCTCTCACAAAAGTTGTCACAAATACAACTAATGTATTGTGCAAGAAAACTCACAATTTCTGGAACATAAATATCCAGAAGAAGAAATGTAGTGCCATAAACGTATGCATTCAAAACATGCAAAAAATTCTCCCATATATTTCTCTATAGCATCAAATAGCTAAAACACGAACACGTTCCCGAACCAATGACTCTAAGTCATGAACTGAGACAATAAAAAATATCCCACACCAACTGGAAGATAAAAATAAATTCAAAATTCATCCTTGGTAAAAAATAAAAAACATGTGTCAGCGATGGCTTAATTTCCAAAAAAGGAGAAAAAAAAGAAAAATCAACGGCACCATTACTATCTCCCGTAACTCACTAGATGTCAAGCAATTATCTGCTGAACACATAAAAAAAAAGGGAAAAAACAAAAAAAAACTAAAGTAATGTGTTGTTAGTTCCTCCCAAAATCAAAAAAAGATTTCACCTCCCTTGACAGCATTAAACGCCCACGTATTAGTACATAAAAAATCAGTACCAGAAATATCATTATCACAAAATCACCCAAAAAATTGCTATCATCAAAATCATCAGTATCAGTACAAAAAATATCACCAATGTTAATGCTTGTCCATTCTCCAAAAATTCAGCACAAAATTCAGCAAAAGTTCAGCAAGATTCCACACAATTCACCAAGATTCAGTCAGATTCATCAAGATTCAGCAAAACTCATCCCCGTGAATCACTGAAATATTCTCCAAAGTTACAAAAACTCAACAAATAATTAACACAAGACTTCTCCCATTAATTCATTGTAATAATTCTCCTTGAATAATTATCTGTAATAATTATCAACTAATCTCCCATGAAATATCTCAAATCTCTCGTAAAACAACTTCTCCGTAATGATAATTTATACTTAAGCAAACCTCCCGTAACACATCTCAAGTACAATAATTATTAATAATAATAATAACTCCTCCACAGCAATAATTCTCTTGCAAAAAAAATTTCAAGTAAAGGTGAAATTCAAAATAGCTTACACTAGTATTGCTGAATCCTATGACATACAATGTCTCCAGCATGCAACACCATGACATAACACCATTGCCACAACAACACAGATCTCAACACCAATCATCGGCATTTCAAAGTAATTTCGCCAACACAATAAAAAAAATAATCTGTGTATCCCCCTTATATTTGTGTCTTTCAAGGCACAAAGAAACATATAACATCCCGTGCATGTTAACTACTTTTCCCCTCATTTTTCGGAAAGAAAAAATCTCTTTTCTAAAAAAAAAGGACTCCACGGGCATTTCACTTCATCAACTTATCAATCAGCTGACATCTTAGCATTCATGGTCAGCCAGACCCATCTACCACACAAAGAAAAAAAGGGAAAGGGGGAGTTCACCCACACTGAGAAAAAAAAAATTTCTCCCCCCCCCCGAGAACAACCCCTCAGTCAAGCGGCAGAACAGCCCGAGGTATACACAGCAGTATCCCCATCTCCCCTTGAACAGTGTCTGAGGACCCTTCCCAAGGTATACACTAGTACCCATCCCTGCACTATCTCTCGAGGGAGGCCATGTATCCATGCAACTACCCCCCCCCCCCCCCCCCCCGCCCCCCGAGGGTGCCATATACCCTCGCATGCGACGGCGCTTCTCTGCAGAAATGTCTGAGCCCGTAAAATTGTGGCCGCTCTGTGTCACTTAGCCAAATATGATTATCCAAGCACAGTTCACATGCATAGAAAAATACATCCTATGTTTTTAACAAAGACGAATGCATACGTCTATTACAAACACATGCAAATAAAGAAAACACGTCACTATGGGGCAAAGACAAGAAAATTGTTGACCTCTTGAACCAATCCCATTTCCCTGAAATATTTAAACAAAAACCCACTCCTTCAAAACAATAGTTTAACACTCACCACTCCATAATGGGAACAAAAGGAACTCGAAATTCTTCGTAAAACAAAGCGTAAATCTCGTCGGCACAATACAAACGCGATTGGCGAGATGACCCCTAGCAACCGTCACTCATGAACTATACTGAGTTGCTTGTCTCACGACTCCCGCCCTGAAGAATCTCGGGTACGAGCGAATTTGATGACCCTAATAGAAATTCTTTCCTCATCCCCCCATCCCACGGACGGATATTTTCTCTACCCCTTTTATTTTCTAACTGGCCACCCATCTCTACATTGGCGTTCCTAGCATAGAAAGAAAAACAAAACTTTTTTATATCCCCTCTTAACCGCTGCCACCACTATAACATGGGGGAAGGACCCCCAGTATTCATAAGGTAAGCGTGGACACGAAACGGAAGGCAGACCCCTTACTCCATTACACACACAACCTATCTCTCTCTCTCTCTCTCCCGGCAATCACCTCTCTCTCTCTCTCTCTCTCTCTCTCTCTCTCCCCCCCGCAATCTACCGGCCCTCTCTCTCTCTCTCTCTCTCTCTCTCTCCATTCTAACAGGTAATGAAAATGAGAGAGTTGCATCATAACACTAACGTTTATTAACAAAAACAAATAAATCAATTAACCAAGTAATCCAGTCTTACAGACTAACTCAAAACAGTACATCGTCAAGTCACCAAAAAGTTCCACACCACCCCTCCGGGAACTCTTTTGTCCCCCGGTATTCCAGATCCGTCTGTTCCAAAGATACAGAACACATCCCGTAGTACACACAGTTTTAAAGACAAAGTTAATAAAATGGAACATTCTTACAAGATATCAAACAAGCCATCCCTTTGGCTAAAGTAAAGGTAACACTTACCCATTCCCAACCGGAATATCACTCACTGTTTAAAAAAACACTTTGGCACCCGCCATCGTGGCTTTGCCTTCCTCCCCCGAATCTCTGTGCAAGTCTTCCCATAGACTTGGCTAGTGATACATTATGAATAGAAGAGGCGCACACGCACATACGAACACACAGTTCGATAGCGCCTCGCGGTTCTAGCTGCATCTAGTTTCACAAAGGCACTTTGAGAAGAGTTCATAAACTGTCGTACATTGACTTGACGAACTAAGCATTTTTATCTCACGCCCATCCCCTAGAAACTCATTGATCAGCTACTCTCAGGTCGTTACCTCTGCACTGTTCTCCACATTCCATAGGTCACAGAGAACGCATATTATTAATCAAAATCCCCTAGGCCTTACATATATATATATTGATATATATATATCTATATATATATATATATATATATATATATATATATATATATATATATATATATATATATATGTATATATACATATACATATACATATATATATATATATATATATATATTATATATATATATATATATATATATATATATATATATATATATATATCTATCTATATATATATATATAGCTATATATATATATATATATATATATATATATATACTATATATATATATATATATATATCTATATATATATATATATCTATATATATATATATATATATATAATATATATATACATATATATCTATCATATATATATATATATATATATATATATATATACTATATATATATATATATATATATATATATGTATATATACAATCACCATATATATATATATATATATATATATATATATATATATATATATATATATATCTATATATATATATGTATGTATATATACCTATACATATATATATATATATATCTATCTATATATATATATATATATATATATATATATATATATATCATATATATGCATCTATATATATATATGTGTAAATATCTATATATATATTGCAGTAAACAGAAATAGCTTTGTCTTTGCTCCCCCATATTCAAGGTATTACAGACATCATTTCCCCCATATCTAAGGTATTACAGAAAATTTCCCCAATATTTCAGGTATTATAGATAATTTACCCCATATGTAAGGTAATACAGACAAAAATGTCCCCTATATTAAATGTATTCTGATTTAGGCTTCATTCTGCTCGGTTTTTTTTACAAGACGGAACTTTTTTTTATTCTTCTTTTTAGAGCAGTTGAATTCATGTCGCTCACGCGCGAAATAATTTTTCTGTGCAATTTAACAAGCACATTATTTATTTTTTTACGTTTTTCATTCTAGTAAATAAATTATAAATATCCTATTCTAACATACCTGTATCTTTAACTCAACGTGAAACACCTTATCAAGCACTTTCACGCTTTTCCATAGACCTTTCTTACTGCCCCCCCTTAACAAGAACGAACAAGATAGTTTGTTGCTTACTCCCCGAGTAAGCGAAAAACCTTATCTCCATCTTCGTAAAAGACAGGAGCCTCGTACCATAGATTTTTACCTTATCTCTTGGCGTGTGGTCCATCAGACAACGAAAACTTGGGGCAACTTTATTGATAAGCCATTTTCTCATTAGCAGCGAGGCTCCTAAGAGCATATCGGGTCCATTAACGGTTTCTTTTTGTTTAATTTTCTTAACCAAAGGTTTGCACGACAAGAAGGGTTCGCTTATATATAAAAAAAAGCATGATGATGATGATAAAACTTAGATGATGGTGATCTTCAAAGGGGAAGAGAAATAATAACCCTAGGAATAATGGAGAACACAGCTGATGGCAAGAGTGATGGTGGGAGTAAAAATATTATGAAAAAAAAAATATGGGTAATATAAGTAACTCCTGATGGCAATATTTTTTAAAAAAGCTTCGCACATTCGAGTTTCCTATACAACGTATAATGCTGCATGATCCGTGGCCCCCGAAACTTTCAGCCAGGCCAAGCGCACGATCATGGCTAACTTATCTTTAAATAAGATGCAAAACTGCTGAGGTTAGAGGGCTGCAATTTGATATGTTTTATGACTGGAGGGTAGATGATCAACATAGCAATTTGCAGCCTTCTAGGCTCTACAGTTTTTTAGATCTGAGAGCGGACAGAGTAAAGTGCGGACGGACTGCAAACGCCCTCGAGGAGAAACAGATTATAGATGGTTTGGAAAACAATTGCAAAGGAAAGTTGATTCTAACAAATTGATTTACAAAACTTTAGAGTATAAGGAAAATTAGATGGTACAGGAAAGAAATATGTGGGGGGTGGGTGAGGCGGACTTGTTTCCGGGTTTAGAGACGAACATCCTCTTAAGCGAGTAGCACTCGGGGATATGGGGGGAGGGGGGTTGTGTTTTTGCGTATCGCTATGTATGAACTATTTCGTTTATGATGAGTTTTCATCAATATATTTCGTATAAAATCTTTTTTTTATTAAACAGAGTAGCAGTTTACACTTCTCAGGGCGGGCCATTATGAGTTTTTCCTGAAAAACGCGGGACGCCATATCATAAAAAACTAACCATAGATTCTTCTTGAAAACAATCTCATGTTTCTAACCTAGGGGCATGGCAACAAAACCGGGTTGCTTGGAAAAGAATGTATGCACTTCTTAAACTTCACATCTCCAGACTCTCTCAGTACTCGTCTCTTTTTTTCCATCCCATTTTTAGAGCTAAGTGAATTCCAGTCAATCAGTTTTGGCCAGACCAATCATAACCATCACTCCCCTTTCATATTTCCTCAAAAATTCTGAATGATTTACGAAATTACACGACCCCTTTGTTTATATACGGTTTCTTCATCCGGAAGACGCCATAGCAACGGCTGTCATATGCTTGAATAGCGACTTCGTTATTATTATTATTATTTTTTTTTTTTGTTTTTTTTTATGAAAGAGAACCAAATCACAATCTCTAACCCCGTGTTCATTGACGCCATAAATTCATTATCAAGATAATAAATTCTAATTCTTTATTTTCAGACAGGGTTTTCACTAGCATTTAATTCTACGTAACAATCACTTCGTTAAGCAAAGATTAGTTTTACTGTGTTTTCTCTGAAATGATTCAGATGAAAATTATAAATATTCCCTGTTTGTTAATTAGTCGTGGTACGAGAACTCAGCCATATCAGCATAATGAATATTTTTGTGAATATTAATTAGTTATGTTTATGAAAAATAACAGGTAACGTAGTCAGTGAAGTGGGAATTACGGTTCTAGGAAATAATGTTGGTAAAAATCTACGTTAGGAGAATATTTTAAAAAGGGTGTTGTGATTATATACCAAAATGCTTATATTCTCTCTCTCTCTCTCTCTCTCTCTCTCTCTCTCTCCTCTGCAATATGTATGTATGTATATATACATACATACATATACATATGTATATATATATATATATATATACACATATTTTATATATGTTTTACATACCTATATATATACACATAGATGTATATATAGGTGACCCAATGAAACTAATACGTAGAGAAAACTAATAACCTTAAGATGAATTCTGCGCAAAAGACTGCGCGCGTCCTCCAGAAGGTCTTTTTTCATTATTTCCTGCAATAGTCGTCTCGAAATTGATCTCCCTGATGGAAAACCTTTTTTCAGAGAGTCGTCGGTGAGATACTGCTTGTTTATTGGACTCTGTTCTGCTCTGCTCTAGCTCTGCTCTGCTGTGCTCCAAGGTTCAAAGGGGACGGAATCTTCAGTCGTATTGCTATTAAAATGCGAGTCTGTTCTCACAGAGAGAGAGAGAGAGAGAGGAGAGAGAGAGAGAGAGAGAGAGAGAGAGAGACTGAATTTTGTATACATGCATATAAGATGGTGATCCAATAGGCACCAATTTAGTTTCTTCACGTCACTGTTGGAAAGACAGCAAGACCTCACTTATGGCGCGCGAGAAGTTTATGTATAAATTGTCAGGAAGCCTCATTATTTCTGAAGAGGGATGATTATTAGAGAGAGAGAGAGAGAGAGAGAGAGAGAGAGAGAGAGAGAGAGAGAGAGAGAGAGATTTGCACACGTTCCTTCTACTGAATGTTCTCGGCGAAACATAGTTATGCATGAGCGCTGTTCATCACAAAAAATAAATAAATAAATAAATAAATAAATAAATAAATACAATAACCTTTTAAAAATGTAATTCTCAAGTTGCTCCTAATCCTCTGTCAAAAGAAGGAATTTATGGAACATGCGGCAAGCACAGTCATGTAAATGTTCTTGATACTTTCTTAAAACGCGGCACTAAAATATATACATAAACACCAAGACTATATAAACTTGATTTAAAAGTATTATATTTTTCAAGCTAATGCATTGCAAAGCGGATTTAGAAGGAATAGTACAAGGGATTTGGAATGAATGTGCGGATTTGACAATTATCCCGTTTTTTTTTATCTATGCAAGTTCTTTTGTTCGTGGATTTCCTTATCCAGCGGTTTACACCAAAGAGTCTTTCAACCTGGGTGTGGCGCTGGTATTTGCAGAATTCAACGTAACTGAATGCGTCTAAATATAGCAATGGATAACACGTATAAAAATGGGAGAATGAAGAAACTTGAAGAGTCGATGGAAACTTTCTTAATTGATATCGAAAATCTAAGATGATGGTGAGTTGGAGGAGGAGGAGAGGAGGAGGAGGAGGAGGAGGAGAGGAGGAGTCGGCGGCGGCTTAGATAATATGACCCAACTCGAAACAATTCCTCGAAGGAGCAAAGTTTCAGGTCATATCATGCTACAACGGCATAGGACTCCAGGACCCGCGGTTTTTGAGTCAAATTTCGTCCTCTGAAGCTCGATAACCTCTTAGTCTTGTCATGAGATCAATGTATGAGTATGAGAAGTTTTCGAAGAAGTGAGAGAGAGAGAGAGAGAGAGAGAGAGAGAGAAGAGAGAGAGAGAAGAGAGAGATGGTTTCACCTCATTTTGGTGATTATTATCATGACTGCCTCCCGTCACATATATATATATATATATATATATATATATATATATATATATATATATATATATATATATATATATATATATATATATATATATATATGTACAACCCGTAACACTACTGTGTTCGGATGGAATAACAAGTCTTTGAGACATCCTAATCCTTGTAACTCTCTCTCTCTCTCTTCTCTCTCTCTCTCTCTCTCTCTCTCTCTCAATATAGCACCAATTCCACGTAATTGAAAGGCAGACAGCAAATAAGGGCAATTTTGCATGAATTCCAAATCCTGGAAAATTCCTGGAAAAGTGGTTCCAGTGAAGGAATCATGAATTCCAAATCCATTCATATGCGCCACCCCCCCACCCCCTCACAAACCGCCCCACCCTCCGGAACTGCTGACTCGGTTTTTCGAATGTCTGAGATGACTGTGTGGATTCCTTTAACCGGAAGACGGGATTATGGAGTTTGGAGGAAAATATTGACCCAAGGTCGCCCTGTAAAAGGAAAATTTATTTTTATGAGACTTTTTCATATAATTTGACGAAAACGGTTGCTTTTTCTTTTTATTGGGTTGTTTTTTTTTATGTTCATCTCTCACAAAAAAACTGTGGGTCCGTTTCTGCATTATTATTATTATTTTATATATTATTGTTATTGTAATTATTATTATTAGTATACATTCTTACCGAAAGATCAGAACCACGAAAATACCTAACAGTTTCCAGATCAGACGTGAATTGAACTGATTGAATTTATGTGTTTCAGAATACTATAAGAAACCTTTCGTTCGTACTCAGGATTTTGGAAGATTGAGATTTATATAATATATATATATATATATATATATATATATATATATATATAATATATATATATATATATATCCATCTACATATATACATATATATATATATATATATATATATATTCTATATATATATATATCTATATACATATATATCATCTATATACTATATATATCTAATATATTATATATTATATATATATATATATATATATATATATATATATATATATATATATATATGGGCGTGTTGTGTGTGTTAAATAAATTCTTCTGTTAAAACAGGATACGTGTCAAGTATAAAAAGGCCCCATTAAAACACTCTGTTTAGAGCTAAGGTTTTATATCCTCGCTGAACTGCCTCCCACCCTTATCAGTAAGTGAATTACAAAGAAGTTACATTGGAAAAAAAGTAAATAGTGGGAGAAATGCCCTTATGCCAGCATTTTAGCTCACTATTGACAATTTCTGAAGGGTTGCCTTCTTTTACCGGAGTTTGGAAGTGAAGATATGGAGCCCAACCAGAAAAAAAAAAACAAGAATTATACTGAATGAGAGGAGAGCGTGATAAAAAAAAGTGTGATAGACTTGGAAATTGTCAGGGAAAGTTTCTCAATTTCACTTTGAGAGAAGTTTCCCAACTCTTAGAGGATCTATAGTTATTACTTCTTGGAATGAAGCCACAATGTCGAAAGCCGGTAGTAACTGAACACTAATAAAATTGTCAGTTACTGCTTCATCCTGGCCATTTTTTACAGTTTTCAAAGGTGCCATTAAAACCAGGACCCCATGAAAATCACACGTCGTGTACTCTCTCTCTCTCTCTCTCTCCTCTCTCTCTCTCTCTCTCTCGATATACTGTAACCTCGATTAATTCGTTCAAAAGCATCTTTGTTGAGGTTTAAGAGAAACTCTTTTTTTTTTTTTTTTTTTTTTTGTTCAGTGACTTATGAAAAATACATCTTCATTAATTACTAATACATTTAGTCTTAAATTCAATACTTGATCAAAATTCTAGTAAGTACGATTAAAACTATATATTTTTTCAGTAGCCACGAGGGACCAGTGTTCAGTATCAATTGCAAATCATCAAAAAGATGTATGATACATCTGAAATTTATGATACATCGGAATTCGAGGATATGCTTAATTATTGAATTTGGCATTCAAGTCGTTTTGTAACGAGAATTGAAGTTAAAAATACCTAATGATAAGTTTTACGACTAGTAAAGACGCCTTGTAAACTGCAATTATATCTTGATGCTGAATTTAGGTGTTTAGGTGTTCGACAAAGTAGAAATTTAATGGCATTTATTGTCATGAAGAATATTACAGGCTGTAATATTCCCCATTACATTAAAAAACGACATTAAATTTCTTTTTGTCGAACACCTAAACACCTAATCTAAACATCTGGATATATTTAGAATTTACGAGGCGTCTTAACTAGTCGTAAAACTTATTATTCGGCATTTTCACCTTCAATTCTCCTTACAGAATTACTTGAACTTACAGTCAGGTCAATGAAGACATCGACAAAGGGAAGAATACAAAGATATCAACGTTTATTTCCCCTAAGGGGAAAGAAAAATTATGACAAAACGTAAAGTGGTTTAAAAGCCAGAAATGACTTCAGTGGACAGAGGTGCAGTGTCCTGGGAAAGGTGGTGCACTGACCTTGAACCACATCGGGTTTTATTCGGAATAAATACGAGATTCTGTTTTCCATTTTGTCGACGGAGTATTGGTATACACCTGCTACTTCTAGCCATTGTTTATAATAGTTGCATTGGTTGCAGATCCACATAATATATCATGTGAGTATATATGATTGTTGACCTGCAACCATTGCCATCATTTTCGACACGGAAACTGCGCCCAATAGTTGCATTAAGTTGTTGTTTTAGATTTAGCTGGCCTTATTGCCAGCACGGGCTCTTGCTCCTACTAAGAGCACCGTAATTGCATCAGAACGTATAATCATTAGCATTTTTAAGACATAGGTCTTACGTAGACCACAAAACCGTTTGATATATTCAAATCCATTGTAAAAAAGCAGATGTCTTTCAACTTTCAACTTATTCCTAGCCCCTCTGACGTTCTCGCTTAATTTATCAAGAAAATATCTGACCGTCCATATTTGCTTAGTTAATCAAAGTAATTTCATAGGATACTTCCTCCATTCCATTCTGTCTCTGTATATTCCGGTCAATAATTAGCTAGGTCGTTCGTCAGCTGAAAAAATACTTTCATTGCTGTGATGGCTTATTAGCGTTTTCTAAACCCTATAGCACTAGTGGTTTCACTTACTCGGGGAGTAAGCCTACAAACTACTTTGTTGTTGTTGTTGTTGTTGTTCTTGTTGATGTTGTTGTTGTTGTTCTTGTTGTTGTTGTTCTTGTTGGTGGGTTAAGAAAGGTCTATGGATGAGCCTAAAAAGGTCTGAAAAAGTTGTTTCGCGTTGGCGCTAAAGATACAGGAATTTTAGTAGAGGATATTATGATTTATTTATTAGGATAAAAGTGTAAAAAATAAAGAATGTACAGAAAAATAATTTTCTAATAAATAAAGCGTATATATTTTAATTTCGTTGGTGAAACAACGCGCATTTGAAAGTAGATTTTTAGCATGCTACCCAAGTAAGCTGGAGGTCGAATCACGCCTTGTTTTCCCTTTTCGTTTTCTATTTCCATCTTTTCAAGACCTATCCTTTACTGTCAACTGAAAACGAAAACTCTGCTAGACGCTAGAATATATCTTTGGCCTCGAGAACTGTTCATTATCTTAATTAAGGTTAAACAGTAAGGCCTGTTATTGCTCTGCATAAATTCTGTGACCTTCTTCCCCAAGAAATTCTATGACCTTCTTTCCCCATAGATTCTGTGACCTACTTTCCCCCATAAATTCTGTGACCTTTCCCTTTCCCCATAAATTCTGTGACTTCTTTCCCTATAAGGGCTGTGACCTACTTTCCCCATGAATTCTGTGACCTACTTTCCCCGCCATAAATTCTATGAACCTTTCCACATGCGACCTACGTTCCCAATAAATTCTATGACCTATTTTCCCTATAAATTATGTGACCTACTTTCCCCATAAATTCTGAGACTTACTTTTCCATAATTGTTACCTGCTTTCCCCCATCAATTCTGTGACTGTGACCTACTTTCTCCATAAATTCTGTTACCCACTTTCCCCATGATTTTATCGTCTGGTTAAATGGGTGATAAATACGTTACAGATGACGTACACTTAGGCATGATAAGTCTGCATTCATGAGACAATCCCATCGAAAGGGAGAGAGAAGTTGACTGCGTTAGGGTTCTTCTTTGAAAACAATTCGCCCTCCGGACAAATATCCTTTCAGGACTGAAAAAGAGGATCCCTATGATGTCATCAATTGCTGCCCAGCGGAGCTCCAACCGAGAATCACCAGTTTCCAGAAAACTCGACGTCTCCGAAGAATTACCCTCGTGTTTTCCTTACCTTTTTGGGTTTATTTTCCTTCGAGAGCCTCTCTCTCTCTCTCTCTCTCTCTCATCTCTCTCTTCTCATCTCTCTCTCTCTCTCTCTCTCTCTCTCTCTCTCTCTCTTCGGTGATTGTTTCTTATTTGTCTTCATCCTCCGGGAAGAGATCGTGTTTTTATGATCTTGATTTCTGCCCAAGACCACTCCGATTGCCAGGGAAACCTTTGCCGTCGAGAGGGATTCGATCATTTCGTTTCGTTTCGCGGGCCGGTGAAGTTGCTTGCTTGCGAAGCCTCGTCCTATGCTTTCTGTTATCGTCATTTTGTGTAAAATGCCCAAGACATGAAACCGTTGCCCCAAATCAAATGTTACTGATAATCAGCTTAGCTTTATTTCGCATGCTCTATGCGCCAGACAGTACGGGGTACCACATTCATCTTTTATTAAATGCAATTTAAGTAATTAAATAAATTAAGTTGTGAAAAATCATGCTGTAAAAGAAGTCGCGACAAAGTTCATAATTCAAATCATGAAAATTTGTATTTCAGAGATGAATGATACAAATTACTTTTTTTTTTTTTTCTTTCTTTTTTTATCATTATGAAGCTTTAACCGCGGCGCAGCTGTGGCTTGTCATATATGGTTGTCAGTCGCACGCTATCGTTAACTTTAACCTTGAAAATTAAAAAAAAAAAAACTAGGACTTATGGTTGCAATTTGTTATGTTTTATGATTGGAGGGTGGATGATCAACATTCCAATTTGCAGCCCTCTAGCCCACCCCGCAGTCCTTAAGATCTGAGGGCGGACAGAAAAAGTGCAAAGGACAGACAACACAATCTCAATAGTTTTTTTTTTCTTAACGCCCCACCCCCCCCACCCCCCCCATACATAGAAGAAGAAAGAAAGAAATGCTGAAAATTACAAGGGACGAAATTTTACGCAGTAAGGTGAAAGGTGTCAGGTGTTATAGAAATATGTGTGATACTTGAACAAGTGAAATGGAACACAAAATATGCACCCTTATCTGCGCCAGTTTTGCAGATTACAATTTTGAAATGTATATTATTTATTTATTTGCGTCCCTCCATGTACTTAAGCTTCTTTATAAAGGTTAAGTTTGTAAAGTTATGTGTGTTTAATTTCTATAAACTGCCTTAATAATCCGCCAGTTCTTCATCTCTGTTGAGCGCGTTTCGAATCGAGTTGCCCGGAAACCTATTCGGTCGATGAAATGGAGAAGCCGAGGCATTTCAATGTTTTTCTGGTTTTGTTTTCCGTCGTGTTTTTCTTGATATATATCTCTACAAGGATATGTACTTGGGCAAAACTTGTAACTTCGTGATGTAAACATTCTTTCTAAAGGTCATATGTTTTTTGTGAAAGAACAGCTTTCAACTCCCACGTATGTTTCTAATACGCTCCAGCATGTGAATATGACGACCTCTTCGAAATCATTTGTTTATGTATTATTCTATTTTAGCCTCTTTTCCATCCCATACACTTTAAACATTAAATTATGCATAAAAAAATATACACTAACTCACGCTATGCTTCAGCCTCTCAGCTAAAATATACTGTACCAATTATATATGCATGAATATACAACTTTTATTTTTTTAGATGCATTGCAGTCAGATTTAGATTAGCAACACAATTGAGCTCGGTGCCCTGTTTAATTAAATAGACGCATAAAAATGATTTTATTTCGGAGCCAAAACAAGTCATTCAGTGCAGTAGTACCACGTTCTTCCTAACGGGGATTATATTGAAGTGCTATTACCGGGGTCATCACTGATAATTTCATTACAGTTCCAATTGAAGCCAACAACTGATTTCAGTCGGAGTTTTAACGAACATTGATCGGTTTCCTGGTTCAAAGAAAAACGTTTATTTGGTCTCGGTTTTGGGGAAAATAATAATAATATAATAATAATAATAATAATAATAATAATAATAATAATAATATAATAATAATAATAATAATAATGAATATATTATTAGTAATTTCCGATCCTTTCTGCCTTTTGGGAAATAATAATAATAATAATAATAATAATAATAATAATAATAATAATAATAATAATAATAATAATAATAATAATAATAATAATAATAATAATAATAATAATAATAATATTGCATATGTTATTAGTGATTCCTGATGCTCCCTACTTTATCCTTCGAATACATACGTCATCATTGACACAGTTGTACGAAGTGCAACGTACCTCACGAATAGATCGTGAGTGCTAACAATATTATCCATCCATCGGTTTTCTTTTCTGCGATTCTATAGACATACCGAAAAGGTGAATAAGAATATATGCCATTTATCCAATAGTGTAGAGAATGAAGGAGTATTTTGAGATCCAAACCATGCACAAGAAACGTAAAAGCGTACACGACACCAAACCACAATAATCATGGCAGAGGAATGAATGTATGAATAAATATACAACTTGTATTTTACGAGCAACCCTCCAGTTCATTTTGAGTTTCTCTGTAAAAGATCAGGTGTACCCGTATAGAATTGATGTTGACTCAACGCATTTTGCATCTTAGAAGTGAATGAAAAGCAAATAGACTTCGCTGCATGAGAACGATTGTTCCTCAGAGGATCATTTGATTCAACCAGTTCATCGTCTCGTGAGTGGGAGCGTCAGTTTCTTCACAAAGAAACAATTAGAAGCAATGAAAGAAAAACCTCTATGTGAGCTCGGAATCGTATATATAATCAACCACTTACAACTTCAAAGGAAGCGAGATAAAAATCTATTGGTAACTAACGAATTCGTTGGAGATGATAATCTCCTTTCGACGGAGATATTAATGAGAGCAAAATTACGCCGGAGGTAAAGGATCCCGGAAGTTATAATCCCCAAAGCTGATTAGTGTTATGTCAACAACAACAACACCCGCTGGATGACGTCTTTGGGAATATCTCTCTCTCTCTCTCTCTCTCTCTTCTCTCTCTCTCTCTCTCTCTCTCTCTCTATTATCGTTTTGATGGTATCTTATACAATCTCATCAAACGAAGCACTTTTTAATGCAGTTCGATTTTCTCGTGTTGCAAATTGTACAGTAATCTTATTTATTGGTTTTTATTTATTATTTTTATTTACCAACTCTTGTAGAAAAAGTACGGCATCCATTACAGAAAAATGTAATTAAAAGTAAAAGC
The DNA here is from genome assembly GCF_015104395.2 of Macrobrachium nipponense. Classification (NCBI taxonomy): domain Eukaryota; kingdom Metazoa; phylum Arthropoda; class Malacostraca; order Decapoda; family Palaemonidae; genus Macrobrachium; species Macrobrachium nipponense. Next base: position 18,371,649 of record NC_087204.1, on the reverse strand, counting down.
AAAAAATAAAAACTTATAAATCGTAGAAAGGAAGATATGAAAGAACAAATGAGAATAGTGTGAAAAACATTAACGCTTTTATGAAAAAACAAGGAAAGCAGTTGTCATATTAACTCCTTGACGATGTCTGAGTAAAGACGAAAGCGCATGTATTTCTGACTATTATTTTCCTGTGGTATTCGCTTATTTATGAAGTCACGTGCATCTACAGTGATTTTTTAAGCATAATCAGATGTGTTAATGCTTTTATGTAAGAATAAAGTGAAAGCAGTTGTCATATTTGCAGATGCTTTAGTGCTTTTTATGTAAGAATAAATAAGAAGAAAGCTAAATAAACAGACTGACTTTTGAATGGAATAATGTTGTAATGTGATACTGAAATAAGGAAGGGCTATTGTATAAAAACACTAAAGGCAGGAAAGTCCACGCGATGTATAAATATCATGAATACAGTGAAGACTATTCTGTGAAAGTAAATGATAAATGTTGTTTGTTCATGCGAGCGGAAATGTACTGTGCCCTGCGAACAACTGACCTCGCTAATTGCCGAAGGGGAAAGTATCATTAACAATACAAAGGTCGTAATGTAACTTGCACAGGGCAGCTGAATGGTACAGTGATGGAGCTTTAGAAGCAGTGGGAATGGCGCTTGTGTTGACTGCAAAAGCAAGCAGATGTCAGAGGTCATGAGTGCAAGTGATTGCAATCAAAATAGGTTGTGATTTGAATGTAATATATACGCAGCAGAGGGTAGTACCATCACACCCACAGAAATAAGTATCTCATTTAAAATATATAGTTAAATTAAATTTTTACAATTTTCGTTGGTGAAACAATGCATAATTGACCGTATAGTTTTAGCACACTACTGAGCTGGCATTGTCTGTCCGTCTGCACTTTTTCTGTCCGCCCTCAGATCTTACGAAGTACTGAAGTTAGATGGCTGCGAATTTCTTTGTTATTCATCCACCCTCCAATCATCAAACACACCATAGCATCTCTCTAACCTCAATAGTTTTTGATTGAATTTAAGGTTAAAGTTAGCCATAACAGTGCGTCTGGCAACGGTAAAGGTCAGGCCACCACATGCCGTTGTTAAATTTTTCGGCAGCCTACATTATAAGCGTTTTCTTGACCTTGCTTTATTTCGCTTTCATTTGATTTTTCAAATCATCTCTGGAGATGAAAAACGCAAACCACCGCTTTTTCCAGTCATGGAATCACAGCTGACAGGCATACTGGCCAGAAAAACAGTATTTGAGAGAATTTATCTCTTCCCTATCCATCGCATAAAACGTCAACTTTTTGAGAACAGTTAGAGCATTTGTTGAGGAAACAGGAAGGAAAGGTCATGAAGTGTCCAGCGCATAATTATTCTGTAAGCAAGAGATTTCCGATTCAATTTTAAATCCTCGACGTTTTCGTTCTAAGCCGTCGAGTCCAGGACATTTCTTTCTGTTCAGTCTGACAGAATAATTTTCTCGTTACAAAATGTTCATTTCATCTTATTAAAGAGGAAACACACGCGCACACACACACACACACACACACACACACACATCCATATATCTATATATATCTATATTATATATATATATATATATATATATATATATAATATATATATATATATATATATATATATATATATATATATATATATATATATATATATATATATATATATATATATATATATATATATAATTATATATATACATATATATTATATATATATATATATATATATATATATATATATATATATATATATATATATATATTATTGACGTTTTTATTGTGTCCATGAGGACGCTTTCATAGGAGATTTCCTCGTGAGCAAAACAGAAAGAGATGTTAGAAACACAAGGTACTACGTGCTAGAGAATCTATAGTAGATAAATTAAGTGTAACAGATACGAAATATCTATCAGTACAAAAACAGAAAGGAACCAGTGAGCACAGATAAATGAAAAGACGAAAAATAAGAGACTGCATTTCTGCAGCTTAAAAGGTAGTTATATTGATTCACAGAAAAATATAACCAAATGGCAAGGTAACATTCACTACACTAAGAAAGAGCGTAGTGCAGACTTGAGAGAGGCTAAGTACAACTATTTCCTCTTTCCATAGCCTCAAACGGATGGGCGTTTAGTTCCAGATGTCCCCCTTCCAGTTTTCAGGAAACTGGTAGCAAGCGATATGCTTCACGACTCTGAAATTTCTTTCCCTGTAAACGATTTTTTGTTTTTTTTGGAACCTTTTTTAAGATTAATCCTCCCTTTTACGAAAATAAAATACAAAATTGGATATTTCTTCATGCTTTAAGAATTCAATCTCAATAGCATATTCATGGATTGAAGATCGAATACATTGTTCTCGTTGACGCTGGAAGAATATCTTCAGCTGATGATACTAAATGGTTTTCATAGCACTAACCCTTTTGCTTGATGAAGACGAATAGCATCACGCTCCTTCTTAATTTTTTCGCTTACTCGGGGAGTAAACCTACAAACTACTTTGTTGTTGTTGGGGAGGTAGGGAAGGTCTCTGGAAGAGCCGCCTAAAAATGTCTGCAAAAGGTGTTCCGCATTGAGTTAAAGATACGGAAATTTTGGATAGGATATTTATAATTTATTTATGAGAATGAAAATGTAAAAAATAAATAATGCGCATGTTAAATATACAGAACAGTTATTCCTAATAAAATATAGCAAGATTTTAGCACATTTCAATTTACGTTAAAAGTTAGGAATATAATGTTTACAACTTATACGTGGGTGGGGGAAACTCTTGCACGTGTCCCGAGTAAGCTGAAGGTCGGATCACGCATTCTCACCCTCGCAGGTTCACAACCAATTTGGGGGTCTTATGGCCCAGGAGAAAACGTTGATGCAATTTTCACCCAAACTTCGTCTTCTATCAAGGGACCAATCGGTCAGGCATTGACTTCTGACTGGAAGCAATAACCAAAGAGCAAAAGGTCACCCACTTCATGAAGTTGATCTCTCTCTCTCTCTCTCTTCTCTCTCTCTCTCTCTCTCTCTCTCATGAATGCATAAAATCTTTCATACAACATTTGAATACACCTAATTATTGAAACAGGAAGTAGAGTACAAAGTAGCACTAATTCATAAATGGGCACCTATTATGCCTGTTTTTTTTTTTATATATTACAAAATAGAATAATTATAACTTTGCTAATATGAGTTATTCATGTAATGGATTTTTTAATAATATCGGTGTCAGTCACTGATCTGTTTTTTTAACAGTTTTTTTATGGAAACTGCTGATTATTATTATTATTATTATTATTATTATTATTATTATTATTATTATTATTATTATTATTATTATTATTATTATTATTATTATTGTTGTTGTTGTTGTTGTTGTTGTTGTTGTTGTTTTTGTTTAACACAATAATCATCTTCGCTTTTCTAATGTGCTACGTGCTGTTTACAAAGACGTAATTTATGAGTACATCAAAACTTCAAGTGGAAGTTAGCCTACTAAGGTCTAATTTAGTAAACTGGCCACTTTTGAAGCTCAGTGCAGAGTTGTAACGACTTTTAATAAAAAAGTAAATGTCCGCTCGCACTCCTCTCCAAGCCACGTTTCCTGAAAATGATTTTACTTGTGTGAAAATAAATAAGGAATTGTTGCAGCTTTTAGAAATGTGAAAAAGCCAATTGACGATAGTTTACAACGAAGGGAGTTATACTTCATAAGTGTAGCTGTCTGGAACAGTGATCGAACTTACAAATCTATATATATATATATATATATTATATATATATATATATATATATATATATAGTATATATATATAATTATAATATATATATAATATATATATCTAAAGTCTATATATATATATATATATATATATATATATATATATATATATATATATATATATATATATATATATATATATATATATATATATCTATATATATATATATATATATATATATTATAAAACCGGCAGTCCCCGTGTTATGACGGGGGTTCCGTTCTTGAGACGCGTCATAAGCCGAAAATCGTCGTAAGCCGGAACATCATCAAAAATCCTAAGAAAACCTTACTTTTAATGCTTTGGGTGCACTGAAAACTATGTAAACTGCATTCTTATTGCATTTTTCATCAAAAAACCTTCAAATATTGATTATTTTGCATTTTTGGTGTCATATTTCATATGCCAGATCAGTGTTGTAGTCGTCGTAACCCTGGAACATGCGTTGTAACCCTGGAAATAATTTCTGATGAATATAATTGAAAAGCGCCTTAACCTCGGAAGTCGTAAGCCGAGACAGTTGTAACCCGGGGACTGCCTCTCTCTCTCTCTCTCTCTCTCTCTCTCTCTCTCTCTCTCCACTATTTGTGTATCATATTATTGTTCTCATGTCGTATAGAAAATATTCTTTTAATATAGCAAAACTCACTATCGGTATTAAAAGTAGAACCTCTCTCTCTCTCTCTCTCTCTCTCTCCCCAATCACGGTTTTTAATAAATCATAAAATAACCTTGTGTCGTTGTTGCTTTCCTTCCTATCATAGATGCATATTTCATCTGAATTATTTGTTAGTTTCATATATCACAATTAAACCAACCTCATTTTGGGTTAATTTTAACTAAGTTTTGTTTTCATAATTGCGAAAATGTATCAGAGTAATTTTTCATTATATTTGAGATATTGACGTCATAATTACAAACTCCCACACTAATTAAATCGCGTAAAAATAAACAACTTAATATAAAAACGTAAGTGCCTGTAATTAACTGTCTCACAAGATTGTTGTAAATCAGTCAAATACCATAATGAAAGTTGAAACAAATCACCCTAAAATAACCTTTGAGTGACATTAATAGGCATGCTAAACAAAAAACAAGACATGATCCTTCCTCCAGCTTACTCGGGTGACGCATGTAAGATTTTCCCCTCAAGCATAAGTTGTAAGCAGTAATATTCCTACCTTGTATCGTCAATTAAAACGTGTTAAACCTATGGTCAAATAGAGCCTTGTTTTCACCAACGAAAATTAAAATAAATACGCTATATCTTATTAGAAATAAGTTGTATTGTACTGTTAACATGACTTTATTTATTTTTTTACATTTTCATTCTAATAGATAAATCATAAATATCCTCTCCTAAAATTCCTGTACCTTTAACTCAATGTGGTACAGATTTTTCAGATCTTTTTAGGCTCTTTCATAGAACTTTTCCACTCACCCCCAATAGGAACAACAACAACAAAGTAGTTTGTAGGCTTACTCCCTGAGTAAGCAAAATAACATAGAAACCTCGTGTAGCCACATGAACCGGTGCAAAACGTATGCAATCATTCATCATTTTTCTGACAGGACTATATAACAAAAGGAATAGCCACAAGTACTACTAGTTTTTAAGAGCCATGTCAATTCTGACGCATGCGTCAATGCTAATAAATTGTTTAAAGATTGCTCCACAATAAGCTGTTAGTCCCGTCGCTAAGAAATCAATTGTTACCTAGCCAACGTAAATCAAAATCTAGACTTCCGGACCAGCCCTAGAAGAGCTGTTCATCAGCTCAGTGGTCTGCTTCAAACTAAGATATACTTAACGTTTTTCTTCCATGTCCATCAGTTATTAGTTTCTATGGTAGCTGCCTAAGTTGCAAGCAGATGTGCCTAGTTGTATGGGAAAGTACAGAAAATCATTACATAACTGTTTAAGACTGTGATAGGGGAACAGAATAATGGGTAATATTGATTTAATGAGAGATGAAGACGAATACAAATACGTATATTAAACAAAGTTATTTCAATGGTAAGAGCATTCAGATATTCTGTTTTTTTTTTCATCCGACGGTTATTTAGAAAGTACTTCTCCAAAGCTTTCTAAACTTTATGAAATACCCAAATCCCCCTACCCACCTCCTACTTTTCAGTGTTATTCACCATTCGTTTTACCATAAAAAAATAAGGCAAAAGATTTCAAACTTTTAAACATAATCTCCCTTTCTTCAGGCTGACGCGCACTAGATATATAACTATTCATGCTTCGTTTCAAATCGGCTTAATGACGTAATCTCCTTAGGCAACCACAGTCTACTTCAACGGGAAATGACCCAAACTGTTGCTCGTAGGCTTTGGGTAAATAGGGGGGAAGGTTAAACCCACTTTTTTTTTTAGCCTTCAGTAACAACCACACTAATTCTCAGTAAATCTTCTGATATGGCAAACTCTGGCTTTTAAATTATAACTATAACTGAGATAAAGTTCGGAAATACGGCTTATAAAATGAGATTGAGGCTTAAATGAAGAATGAATGAAAATATTTTTTGTACATCTCTCAGGAATTTTTAAGAAATGTATAAAAAAAAATAAAAAAAAAATCAGAAACAGAAAAACAAAAATCTGGAAGGGAAAAAAACAAATCTTGGAGTCGTCTAACTATATGTGAGGGAAAGGATCTTCATTTCCCTGTGTAAATACAGATATCAGTTGTGAAATACCCTCGGGTAACTCCGCTCAATCAGGGAATGGGAGTGAATTAATATTCTCTCTCTCTCTCTCTCTCTCTCTTCCTCTCTCGCTCTCTCCTCTCTCTCTCTCTCTCTCTCTTCATATTTCTTAAAGCATATCTCTCTCATATTTCTCCAATATCATAGCAATTAAGATTGCGAACGCCCCTCTCTCTCTCTCTCTCTCTCTCTCTCTCTCTCTCTCTCTCTCTCTCTCTCTCTCTCTCTCTCTCAGGCAACCTCAAAGAAAACTGCTAGCATTTCAAGTGAGAAGTTGGACAGGCGAGTAAGTAAAGCAAAGAAAAACAAACAAATAAAATGTAAGCTTTAATTGCATGTTGTTGCAAAGCCTTCTTGGTAGTTCTCGTCCAGCTGCATAATTCACTGGACCACTCAAGGAGAGCAGAAAGCGGCACGTTCAACCAAGGGAAACAAAAATAATTCTACAACTGCAAGTCTTGCTTTCTTTTTGTTATCATACCTTTTTAATATATATTTTTTGTATCGTTTTCATTGCATCCATTTATTTGTCTTGTCCACTACCTGTTTCATGTTACTTTAGGTGAAATCAAGACAGCTTGTTTCTCTTTCAGAAGGAGAGTCTTAAACGAGAGTGGTCCTTAAGGTAGTTCACACTAGGCTTCACCCCACGCTGCATGCGTAAGACTTATCACCTACTCCTCCCAAATTATTGTTAGCCCAGCCTACTGGACTGCTCATCAAGAGTCACGCCGCACCACTGACTCACCTTATTGAGCAGTCCAGTAGATGGGGCTAACAAGAATTTGGGAGGAGTCGGTGATGAGTCTTATGCATGCAGAATGGGGTGAAGCCTAGTGTAAACTCACCTTTAGACGGGCGAATTTCTTGGAACTTGGCCGATGTGTTCATGAGGTGGCTTACTCCAGATCATTAACAATCTAATAAATCCTACTCTCCACTCGAAAGCCGATTTTCTCCTTAATCCCCCGATAGGCAATGAAATCCACCAAGTTACATGAGATGGGGTTTCCCCCTTCATCAGTAATGTCGCACACCATACAATCACACGTGGGCCAAAACCTAGCTTCCTAATTTCATTGTAGGAAGCATTAAAGGTCTTAATCATATTTGTGGAAAAGGGTATCTTCTTTCGATTATTAAAATGGCTAGCTTGAAATACCCCGTGTTATCCTGCGTATAAGTTGTCACTATCCAATGAAATGGTGAAACTGGATCATTCAGGCACTAATGACGTTAAGATAATGAGCGGAAAAGCGTTCGAATATCATTACCGAAATTATATGCAAAGTATTGACGGTGCTAATTAATGGAATAATCGTGGCTGCTAATAATAATGCTTAATCAACAAAGAAGAAAAAAATTAAATAACATTAAAAAATAATGATACAATGCCACTTGCAGGTTTTTTCAATTAAGACCAAGAACGAAAATTGAAAAAGGAGGGGAAAATAATGGATAATCTATCAGTTGAGTGTAATTTGCATAATTGCTTTTTCAGTAAGATTATTTTTGTATTATAACACGTTTTATTCTCATTCCTCATAAAAACTTTTTCAGAATATAGCAGGGGTCACGTAATGAAGTTAGGAATCCTGACGCAGGTACGCAAATGAGATTTGATTATTCCCTAAACAGTAGTTCCTCCGAAGTAGGAGTTTGCGAATAACGAAAATATTACAATGAAGGCATTACTCAAGATTCCATAGCTGCAGCTCCTTTCATTCCTTTTATTGTACCTCTATTCATATTCCCTTCCATCTTGCTGTCCACCCTCTCGTAAAGACTCATAGTGCAACTGCTTTTAGGTTTTCCTCCTGTTACACCTTTCAGACCTTTTTTCATCGTACAATCCCGTTTCAGTGCTGAATGACCTTAGTTGCCCCAGTGCTTGGCATGTTTGTCAAAAGTCTATAAATCTGTTTAGCTCTATAGATATTAATTCATGCAAAACGTTGCGTATTCCATGAAGCACATTTGCAATTATATCCGGAACTCAAAAACGTAATTCTCTGTGTAAACATTTTCCATTCAGAATAAACAGTGTCTGTAATACACCGTCGAATTTTGTTTGCGTTTTACTTTTGTCTCTTGCGTGCATGTCAATACACCCATATCAGTCCGTAGCTGTAGAAGCAGAAACTCAAACAAACCAGAGTTTACTTAACCTACTTAGCCTTTGCTATAGTCGACCTTCCTCGTATCTCTTACTTACCAAGCGAAGGCAGTACGCGACTTACAATATTTTGGGTTTCCTGTTCCTTAAATGACTCAGCTCTGCCTTTTCAGTCACGTTCTTTTTCCTTTTAAGTAAATGTTTGTTTTTGGCAGTTGCTGACGATCAAAGCACTAGGGTGAGAGAAACTGACTAAATTTTATGTGGCGTCTATGGAGGTAGCAAGCCATTATATACATATGTAATGTATGTATAACTGCCTCACGGAAATATTAACGTATAATATATGAATAGACACAAAATCCACGAAGGAAAGTGAAAGATGGAGTTCTCCAAGGCCTGTCGACTTCTTGTCCTTCGTGGGATCTTGTCTTTATATATATATGTATATATATATATATATATATATATATATATATATATATATCGTATATATATTATATATATATATATATGTGTGTGTGTGTGTGTGTGTGTGTGTGTGTGTGTGTGTTTGTGTGTGTGTGTTTTATTGACTCTGGAA
>NC_087204.1:18293408-18361937 GCF_015104395.2 Macrobrachium nipponense | reverse complement strand
TACTATTTTTCAAAGGCAGCTGCCAGTCAGCTTTAAAGCAGATCAGTTTGAAGAAGAGAGAGAGAGAAGAGAGAGAGGAGAGAGACGAGAGAGAGAGAGAGAGATTGATTGATTGATACAAAAAAAGTACCATGGCGTCCCAACAACTTAGGTCGATCGACGAGAGAGAGAGAGAGAGAGAGAAGAGAGAGATAGAGAGAGAGAGAGAGAAAGTTATCAAAACAGTAAAATCTTTGTTGAAAGCAAGAGACAGGCATTCCTGATAAGTAAATCCAGAAAATAAATATCCATAACGAGAGAGAGAGAGAGAGAGAGATAGAGAAAGACAAACCCTCATTTTGTCTTCCCTTCAACATTGCCATCTTGACTGACTCGTCTGCAATGACCAGCCATTCATATGCCAATAGCTTCAACAGAGAGAGAGAGAGAGAGAGAGAGAGAGAGGAGAGACCTTACCTTACAGACCTAACAGTTCGTTCGGGTTGCCAGGTCCCTCAGTGTGAGGCACCTCTAATTGTCTACCAGAGAGTTGCTAGTACATCTTCCGGTATATTTTGCATCTTCCAATCTGGATGGTCTGGATGCAGTTTAGATATTGTCGAGCTTATTCTTAAACACATCTTACGCTCACTCCTGATATATTCTCAGATGAGCTGCAACGCATTGAATAGGACACTGCTTATTTCGATGCTGGTGCGTAGTGGATTAATGTCCTGTGTGCTTTCCTTATTTTTCCTGTTATAGTTTTGGGCACTATCAATTTACCTCCTGCTTGTCTTTCTGATATTTTTAGTTCCATGATGTTTTCTGCTATTCCTTCTATCTGTTCATGCCTGAATTATCATGTAGCTTGTCTTCTCCTTTCTAGACTATATAATTTTAAGGATTGTAGTCTTTCCCAGTAGTCAAGGTCCTTAACTTCTTCTATTCTAGCTGTAAAGGACCTTTGTACTCTATTTGTGCAATATCCTTTTGATAGTGTGGGTACCATATCATATTGCAATATTTCAAGTGGACTACGAACATATGTTTATAAAGCATAATCAATGTGTTCAGCTTTTCTTGTTTTGAAGTGCCGTAACAAACATTCCCATTTTTGCTTACATTTTGCCAAAAGAATTGCTATTTGATCATTGCATAACATGTTCCTATTCATCATCACACCAAGGTCTTTAACTGCTTCCTTATTTGTGATTGTCTCATTATTAGGTCCCCTATATGCATATAGCTTTCTTCTCTGTCTCCATAATTTATTGATTCAAATTTATCAGAGTTAAATACCATCCTATTTACCTCTGCCCAATCATATACTTTGTTAAGGTCTCTTTGTAGAGCGTTCCTATCTTCATCACAAGTAATTTCTCTAACTTATTCTTGTGTCATCAGCGAAACTACTCACTACCGAATCCTTAACATTACTGTCTATGTCTTCAATCATAATAACAAACAGTATTGCAGCTAACACCGTACCTTGTGGCACACCGGATATTACCTTGGCTTCATCCGATTTCTCATCGTTTGCAATAACTATCTGTTTTCTGTTGTGTAAAAAAAAAATTCTTTTAACTATCTTCCTACTTTATCCACGATATTGTGTTTTCTAATTTTCTTCGCTAATATATTATGGTCTACTTTGTCAAAAGCTTTTGCAAAGTCTACATAAACCACATCTGGTTTCTATTTCCGCTTTTCATATTTTGAATATGTTCTCACGGTGGACTAACAATTGGGTTTTTGTGACTTTTTCCGGGTACGAAACCATGTTGTCCTATATTAAACAAATTATTTATTTTTTATTAAATGTTTCATAATATTTTTCTTCATTACCCTTTCATACACTTTCATAGTATGTGATGTTAGACTCACAGGCCTATAATTACTTGCCTCTAGTCTTGATCCACTTTGAAAGTAGGGGAATATATGCTAATTTGTGCTCATCATAAATCTTGCCTGTATCTACACTTTGTCTTAATAATATTGCAAGTGGCTTTGCGATAGAATGAACTACTTTCTTTAACAAAATAGCAGGAATTCCATCAGGCCCTGCAGCAGCTCCATTTTTAATTTCGTTAATAGCCTGCACAATATCAGCTTCATTAATATCTATGTCAGCTAAATATTCACTATTTTCGTCCCTTACTTCTATATCATTATCTTCATTATCTATTCTAGGGGTGAATTCTCTCTTATATCGTTCTGCCAATATGTTGCAAATTTCCTTTTTTCATTCGTTAATCTCCCTTCAATTCTTCTTAGAGGGCAATTCATCCTTCTTTTATTCATCTTTTTTGCGTATGAGTATAATAGTTTGGGTTTTGCTTGATATTTATTAGGGTTTTTTGTTCCAAGTCCCGTTTTTCATTTTCTTTGATTGTATAATCTTTGTTCTGCATTTTCTATCTTACTTTTTAGTTCTATAACTTTCCATACATTTTTTTCTTTTGCAAGACCTTTTTTCCACTTTCTGATTTTCTGGAACAAGATCCTTCTGTCTCTTGGTATGCATGACTGATGTTTACTTTTCTTCTTCGGTATATATTATCCACTATTTTCTCTAATATATAATATCTCCGTATTTACCTTTATGTCATCACTTACGAAAATGTTATCCCAATCTTTGTTTAATTCTTCATTTATTTCTGACCATTTTATATTTTTTACTGTAGAAGTTGTATTTTCCATATCCTTCCACTTTTTCATTTCTTGCTTATCTCTGTTTTCACTTGCTTTGGAATGGACTGTTAATTCTATGACATTATGGTCTGAAATACTCGCATTATAAACTATATTTCTTTAACATAATTCATCTCGTTCACAAATACTAGGTCTAAAGTATTTTCCTACTTGCTGGTAGGTGATTTATTTGTTGAATGTTGTATTCTAGTAGCATATCTAATAGCTTTTCGAATTGCCTCTTATCTTCTGCACTACTATTACCCTCTTTTTATATGTATAAGTACAACCACAATCGCCTATTCGTTCTTTCCAGTCTACGAAAGGAAAGTTGAAGTCTCCAGATAGGAGAATAGTCCAGTCCTTGTGATTTCTACATATATCATCCAATTTTTCTATTATTAAGTCAAACTCTTTAGTATTAGGAGGTCTATATATTACTATGTCATTAATTTTTCAAATTCAAATTCTACCGCAATTAGTTCACATTCTGAGTTACTATATTCTCATATATTTTTCCTTGTTTTTTGTCTTTCCCATATATTGCGGTTCCCCCTTGATTCCTATTTTTTCTATCTGATTTATAAGTTTGGAACCCTTTTATTTGATCATCATTTCCAGTCTCTTGGGAATACCCAGGTTTCACTTTTATTCAGTATATCTATTTTCTTTTCAATTTGGGTTAGTTCTTCTAAGTACTCTATTTTTCTTTTTGAGTTACTCGTAACTAAACCCTGCGCATTCATCACTATGATGGTTTGCGTGTTTCTCCTTCATTTAATATTGGTAGTAATAAGGATTTTCCCATGTCTCTTTCCTGTTCTGGTATGTTGTTCTTTTTTTCATTTCCAGAAATTCTGACATTAAAAAATCCAACTTTTCCATAATATTTGATCTTACCTTCATCAAAATTATTCATTTTGTGTCTGAAATCTGCAATTTTCTCCGTTTCTGCAATATCCTCTTGCATAATAAATACAGTTATATCTCTTGAGTTGAATTTGGAGCTGATGCTTTGAAATTTTTTGCTGACATCTCTGCATATCCCGTTGATGGCTTGCTTTTTTCTTTTACCTGATATTCTTTTATTCCTCTCTTTATTTGTTTCTTTCTTATTTTGGATTTTATTTACTTGATTGATTATTTATTGATTATGATTCATGGCTTACAGGGGCACATATTTACATTTTTTGTCGAACTTACATCCTTTCCTTCTTTTAGGTTTTTGCATATTTTTGGATGCAGATCTCTACAATCATCCTCATAGCCATCTAGGCATGCACATTTACCATATATTTCATAGTTGTGACATTACCTTAGGATGTTTGTAGTAACATCTTTCTCCAAATCCTGAGAGAGAGAGAGAGAATGGTAATGACAACGCCCTCCAACTCTTCCTCAAAGAACCATATTTCATCTCACCAATAATTTTGGATGAGTGTAAAGAAAGGCATCATGCAGGCTGTCATCATACAAACAAGGCCAATACGAGTTCTCATTATACAAAGATTGACATTACGAGTTCCAGGTCACGTGAATTAGTTTATCGGTAAAATAACCGTTTAATAAATCTTTACGGGTCAGCACCTGAGATGATTTTCGTCTGAAATATTTGACATTTTGATCAAAGTGATTCGGTGATATTATTTTCATCCTGGTGGTAAAAATTTGATATAAGAATTGATATGTAATTTTGGCGAGAGTAGATGTTGAAGCCAAGCTCGTGTCGTCTGGCTGATTGATATATTTTTGTCCATGGCACAATTATTTAATGTCATTATCGTTAATAATCAACACGGTACAATCGTCTAGCGCTGAATATGAATATCTGATTTATTACATGCATTGCTTTACGAAGTTGATTTAGCAAATTTCAAATCATACGAGACTGGAATTAGCGACAGCATTCCCAAATGGAAGTACTAATAACCTGCTCTTTGATGAACGCCTTTTATTTGTACGTCGTACCCTTAATGCTGATCGGGATTTTCGATACTATTCCATTAGCACAGCCTAAGCCGTGAGGCTAAAAAAGTTAAGTGTGCACTGACGATCGTTCTGTTTTATCCTTTCGGTTAATTATGTTTGAGGTTTTATTCAGGGGGATGATGAGAATTTTTTTATTCTATGTATTAGTTACTGTTTTGAATTCATCCTAAAATGTGTCTTAATACTTGAAAACCTGAGCAAAGAATCTTGAGAAAATGATTGCATTCATTTCAAAATCATTGGCTACAGATTAGTTATGTATGCTATATATATATATATATATATACATATATATACCTAATATATATATATATATATATATTTACTAATTATACACAGACCAGGTGGTTTATGAAAACGTAGCTCTTCATGTGTGAGAAGCCCTGTCCATAGCAGGTGGGTTTTAGAGTGGCTTGTTATATTCTTCGCGCCTAGAAACGGGAGAGTTCGTTTCAGTAACCTAAGGTTTAAGAACATGTACTACTACCTGTACTCTATCCGACGCAGCGAGGGTTAGAAGTAAGTCTAGAGAAAACCCAGCAGCTTCCAAATGTTCACTTTGCAAAATGCAGTCGGTTCAACTAAATATATTTTCGAGGAGGGTTGGATGAACATCACACTGAATAGATTAAAAAAAAAAAAAAAAAAAAAAATCATTAGAATTAATATATTCTGAAAAATCAGTACAATTTCCATTCTATGGGATTCCTGTATCTTATTTTCGCATCATTATTTTCATAAAAAAAAAATAAAATGAAATAGCATTCTGTGGGATTCCTGGATCTTATTTTTGTATTATTATCTAAAAAAATAAATAAATAAATAAATAAAAATGACAATTTAAAAAAGAAACTCGTTAGAATTAAAAGTATTCTGAAAAAATCAGTACAATTACCATTCTACTGGATTCCTGTATCTTATTTTGCATCATTTAAAAAAAAAAATATAATATGGCACTTACAAAAAACTCATTAGAATTAATGTATTCTGAAAAAATTAGTACATTTCCCATTCTATGGGATTCCTGTATCTTATTTTTCATCATCATTTTTTTTTTTATATATAAATAAAATGGCACTTCCAAAAAGAATTAAAAAGAACTCATTAGACTTAATGTATTCTGAAAAATTAATACAATTCCAATTCTGTGGGATTCCTGAATCGTATTTTCGCATCATTATTTAAAAATAAAAATAAAATGGCTCTTGATGATCTTGTATCCACGTTCACGTTTCCTCAGTTTCAGGTCCTTCCAACATCTTCTCTTGCTGCCTAATTTCTTGAAAGTTCCACTGACGAAGAGATTAGTTGCCCATTGGGGGATAAACTAACTACAGGGGGACCTGGAAGAATCATAATTAGCCCTTCATTGATATCGGATAGTTAAGGATTCTTCACACAATGACGATATTGGGGCGTGTGGTTAATTCATTTATTTACTCGATCTATCATTATTATGGTTATTTTCGTTAAAGATAAACATGTACAGAGAGCTTTACAGAGCTCTCTGAACAGGTTTATCTTTAAATATACGTTCATGTATATCACAGTGAAATTTTTCTCCATTTCAAGGACTCATATTGCTAGAAGTATTTTGTAATAATAATAATAATAATAATAATAATAATAATAATAATAATAATAATTAATTAATAATAATAATAATAATAATATTGTTAATTAATAATAATAATAATAATAAAATAATAATAATAATGAATAAGAATAATAATAATAATAATAATAATAATAATAATAATAATAATAATAATAATAATAGTAAGGAAAAAACTCTCTATCGCGAGAGTATATACTATAATGTGTAAAGGGTCCACAATAATACAAAGTGTTAAGAGTCCGTGTAATAATTTTTAAGACTTTACAAAAAGTAACTACAGGCCTATCACCTGCCTACCAATAATGTGGAAGTTACTAAAACAGATTCATCAGTAAAAGGCTATACAACTACCTAGAGGAGACAAACACCATCCCCCACCAACGATAAGTGATGGAACTCCTAAGGAGGCAGGATGCAACCCGGAAACAACACACTATAAATACACCCAGTCGAATTGGAGGGACTGTGATAGAGCAAAAAAAAAAAACAAAAAAAAAAAAAAAAAAAAAAAATAGTAAAGGAAAAAAAACTCTCTATCGCGAGAGTATATACTATAATGTTGTAAAGGGTCCACATAATACAAAGTGTTAAGAGTCCGTGTATAATTTTTAAGACTTTACAAAAGCTTTCGAAACCCTTCCCTGGGTTCATCTCCCAGTCCAAATGAACAATTAGTTACAACATGTACAGAGGTAAATTTAAAAACAAGTCGTTGAAGATCGTTGACAACGGTCGTTAGCTAACGATCGTTGTCAACGATCTTCAACGACTTGTTTTAAATTTACCTCTGTACATGGTTGTAACTAATTGTTCATTTGGACTGAGATGAACCCAGGGAAGGGTTCGAAAGCTTTTTGTAAAGTCTTAAAAATTATGCACGGACTCTTAACACTTTGTATATAGTGGACCCTTTACACAAAATAATAATAATAAATAATAATAATAATAATAATAATAAATAAATAATAATAATAATAATAATAATAATAATAATTATTATTATTATTATTATTATTATTATTATTATTATTATTATTATCATTATTTTATTATTATTTTTATGTTTATTTTATTACTCGCAGCTGAACAATGAAGTGCATTTGGCTCCCTCACGAGCAAACAATACACGCGAATTGAGGCGAATCCCTTTCGTGTTAGTAAAAAAGAATTCTAAATGGACCTAGTGGGCAAAGACCAGGTTTAATCTCGGTGAAGCTTTTGTACTAATTGGATCCCAAATCCGCTTGTTTGTTTGTTGGCGAGTGACATCCATTATGAAATGGTAATCGCTATCAAGTCACTTTGCAGGATTTTCCCTGTTAATTTTCTGGCCGTTTATGCTATGGATAATAATATATATATATATATATATATATAATATATAGATATATATATATATATATATATGTATATATATATATATATATATATATATATATATATAGATATATATATATATATATATATTATATATAATATATATATATATAAATACATACGTATACATTCAGTGACCATTTATATAAAAAAGACAGGTTATACTTATATACATGTATATCGAAGGCGCCTTTATACATTGGCAATTATGAAGGTTCGTCAATATTTACAGAAAAGGGTATTGCTGTCACTTATGTTATTGCATCGAAAATTTGATATTACGAGTCAAATTACCTTTTGATTGCGTAAGAACTACTACAAACAGTCGATACTACATTTGTAATGCCATAAAGAGAGAGAGAGAGAGAGAGAGAGGAGAGAGATGAGAGAGAGAGAGAGAGAGAGAGAGAGAGAGAGATTTATAGTAAAATTAAATTAGACATGGCTCTCTCCAGTTTCCTGGACGTTCTTGGTTTTTTATCGCAGCTTTTAGTCTTCTGTGAAAGGAAAAACTATTCAATATGGCTATTTGTCTGCCCGTCCGCTCTTTTTCTGTCCGCCCTCAGATCTTAAAAACTACTGAGGCTAGAGGGTTGCAAATTGGTATTGCCGATCACCCACCCCCAAACGTACCCCAAACCTACCAAATTGCAGCCCTCTAGCGTCAGTAGTTTAGTTTTTATTTTATTCAATGTTAAAGTTAGCCATGATCATACGTCTGGCAACAATATAGGAAAAGTTATCACCAAGTCGTGTTTAAAGTTTCGTGGGGCCGTGATCATACAGCATTATACCGAGACCAGAGCAAAAAGATAGATCTATTTTCGGTGGCCTGGATGACGCGTTGTGCAGAAACCTCGATTCCTGTTTTTATTCTTTTGTTTTCCCTGTAAGAAAACGCGTCCCCATATCCAAACCGAATCCTGATCGAATTCTTCAGACGCATTCACATTTTCTAAACCTGTCAGTCAGCGTGTCTGCGTCGCAAACAGATTGAAACTTCAGTCAGCCAGACCGAAAGGAGGAAATAAAAATGTCACCTGCGAACAAGAGGAACTATGTGACTTTTTACGCGTCGAAATCCGCGCGGGAACTAACAAAGGGAACCCTCGAGAAAAGTTAAGGGGAAAAATCCTTTTGCACATACCCCGGGTAAATTGGGTACGAAGAGGTCCTGCGGTGCTTAACCCGGACAAAAATAGTCGCAGGCCAATACAGCTTTCCAGGATTTCCCGGAAGGGGGGGGGGGGGGGGGGGTTGGTTGTTCTAACCCGAATGCCTGATATTGAAGAAGGAATAGGAGCGGAAGGCGAAGTCGAGGAGTTTATGAATATTCGCAAAGGAAAATGTAAGGCTAATAACCTCCAAGATATTCCATATAACGTCAGAAGTCGCACCACGGATTACATTCATACATGATACATACACACAAGCACACGTTTATATATATATATATATATATATATATATATATATATATATATAGAAATATATATATATGTGTGTGGGTTGTGTGTGTGTGTGTGTGTGTGTGTGTGTGTGTGTTCTGCAAGAAATGTTGGATTTATGTCTCAGTTTCCTGATCAAATACATAGGGATCTTAGAAATATATAGTAAACAATTTCACATTGTTTACAAGAAACACTGGACGGTAACAATATTATCTAGAGATTCTGCAGAGATTCAAGATTGTTTTTCCAACTCTCTCATTTTGATTGTGACACATTTGATTTTGATAGAAAATGTATCGTGCTTAGCATTTGCTGAAAGAGAATTAAAATCCGAAATGTATGAAATATTTTAAATTGAAGGGGATCTATGTAAAAAAAATTTTTTTTTTTCTTTTTTTTTTTTCATTGCCCATGGCTGCATGTTGGGTAGGTATTTCACTAAATTTATTGGCTTCATTGGATCATTTTTTTTTTTTTTGGTTTTGTTTTTTTTATTGACCCTCGCCTTGCCCGACAACGACAAGGGACTTTGTTTAATTTCGTTTTATTTCAGTAGAGACGCAAATGTTTTTAGAAAAGTAACTGAATCACATCGTCTTACGACAAAGTTTTAATAATCCCTGCTTTTATATGTAACTCTACATTTATGTCCAATAGCCACGCATAGTATAATACGAAAGACTGTGCGAGTATATTGATAAATCATTCGTACCACTAACGAGACGTATTCAAGTCAGTGATAAAAGAATACAAGCGTGTTCTGACATCCAGCTTACTCGGGGCAGTTGCTAAAACCTACGGTTTAAAAAGAGCCTTCTTTCACCAATGAAAATAAAGAAGTACGCTATATCTTATAAGAAATGATTGTTCTGTACTGCTTAACATGCACATTATTTATTTTCTACATTTCCATTCTAATAAATAAATCATAAATGTCCTATCTTTAAAATTCCTGTATTTTGTCAGACTTATTTGGCTCTTCGACAGAACCTTTCCTACCACCCCCAACAACAACAACAAAGTAGTTTATAGGCTTACTCCCAGAGTACGCGATAAAAATCAAAATATAATAGTAGTTAATACTGCTTCGGCTTCCTTACTCGCCTAATTAAACTGTTTTCTACTGACATTCTTAACGTACACTTACTAAATTATATTTCTAAAATGCGGCTGAAATATATTTTCCTACTTTTCGAAGTTTAGAAGGTCTCTTAAAAACTCCTTAAAAAAATAAGTGACAGAGAAGAACAATGTAAAGATATGTAAAAAAAAAAAAAAAAAAAAAAAAAAAAAAAAATGTCATTTCGCTAAGATGAGGTTTTGTTATTTTCGCTTACTCAAGGAGTAAGTCTACGAACTACTTGTTGTTGTTGTTGTTGGGGTAGGGGAGGTTTAGGAAAGCCCTATGGAAAAGCTAAAAAGGTCTGGAAAGGGTGTTTCGCATTGAATTAAAGATACAGGAATTTTAGGATAGGTATTAATAATTTATTTCTTAGAATGAAACCAACTAACTCACGCAGCATGGATTATTTATCTTTCAGTAACTACTCTTCATAGAACCTTTAAATAAGGATCTCCGTTTTAATTAGCACTTTTATCAGCTGTTTCCGCTGCATTTAATTGCCCACAAAGAAGTACAGTGGAAGATGAAAAGCGCCCCGCCCCCACCGCCCCGCCCCTCCCCCACCCCACCACAAAAAATGCCGAAATCTAATTAGCTCTTACGTGAACAACAACCTTGAATTTGGACGTCATTGGAAAGCAAAACATAATGGACTCCAGTTAAACAGGTTTTTTAACCGATCAGTGTTTGTTCATTTACCGGATTAATTGTTTGTTCATCTACCGGATTCAGTGTTTGTTCATTTAGCCTGTTCAGTGTTTGTTCATTTAGCGGATTCAAAGTTTGTTCATTTAGCGAATTCATTGTTTGTTCAACTAACAGATCACGAAACTTGAAACGCACATTTCTTTATCTTAATTTACAAAAATGTTACTTATTTATTTATTATCTATATTTATTGATTACATTACGTTAACGTTCATACAACTAACTGTAAAGCAGTTCAGGCTACTTTCGTATTAGCTAATCTGTGTGTCTCTTTTATTCATATAATATATAAGTTGTATTCCTGTAATTCTTTTATTTCACCTTTTTATCCGAAGCCTTCGTCCGTTTTCGTTTCGTTATTCGTCGCCGAATAAATTGCTATTGACATTTCTTACGAAATCTAATCCGTCGGAGTCAGCAATGACGAACGACTGACAGCTGACGCGACAGAGCGAATTATTATTCGCGGTTCAGACTCCCCTATTGCGTTTGAATGACGCTTCGGCGTCGATGAATCCGTCGGTTGAACGTACAAGATCATCACCGCAGTTGCATGATAGATTGGTCGGAAACCGTTGTCAGTGTCGGACATATATAAATGTAATCAGTAAAAGGATCAGGAAATCAAACTTTGGTTATATATCAAATTATATTCATGTTCGTGTCGTTCCCGAAATAGAATTTCAAATGTAGTGAATTATATATTTCGTCGATGTATTAACAAATGAACTGGTATCATAGCGGTAGGCAGAATTTAGACAACACAGGACGGAAGTTGAATAAGTGAAAGAATTTTGCATTATGAGCGACCTTGTTACGTTGGTGGTGAGTTTAGTGAAAAACCTTCAAATATGTCTCTGCGGTTACGCCAACGGGTTACGTGGAACGTATTTCATAATATGAATGACAGACTTCAAAACAAGATTTTGTATCTCTCTCTATCCACAAGGACATCGCCATTTCTCTTGGCTTCCCTTTTTAGGGAGAGTTTATAGACTCGTTTCATACAGGTATCTTGTGTAGATAAGTTAAGTATATCTTTGTATAACCAGACCACTGAGCTGATTAACAAGCTCTTCCATAGGGCTGGCCAGAAGAATTAGATAATTTTTACGTAGCTAGGAACCAATTGGTCACCTAGCAACGGGACCTACAACTTATTGTGGGATCCGGACCACATTATATCGGTTCCGCTTTTTTGGGCCGAGCCGGGAATCGAACTTCGGAACCACCGGATTGGTATCCGAGCGCGAAAATCCACTCATCCAACGAGGAACTATTAAAAAAAAAAAGGGAAATACCACAGTTTCATTCCGGCGCGGTAGCCCTCTTGCAATTGGCATAAATTATGACCACGCTTCAAGGAGAAAGAGAGAGTTATTTCCAGAATCAAAAAAAACAACATAATACTGCAGATCTTGGGCCAGAAGCCTTCCTCCTTTTTCTTATGCAGTTTTCTTCGGGCGTCTTTTATTATTTTTTTTTTTTTTAGGGGGGAGGGGTGGGGGGAAACCAGTTTGCCTTCCTAGTTTAAATGTCATCTCTCTTCCATCTTGCTATCCAGTTGTTTCATTGTGCAACTACTTTCAAACCTACCTACTGTAATCTCCATTCCAGCGCTGAATGACCTAAATTCTACATTCCAATCCAATATTCTTATATTGAAATATTCTGAGTGACGAAACACGGCACTGTCCAGTTTTTAAGTCATTGAAAGCAAACAAAACGGTTTTGAGGAAAAGTCTTGGAAGGCAAAATTAAGAGGGTTTGTAGTTTCGGATACCTATTTTTGGGTTTTTTTGTTTTACCGATCGTCCGTGCTCTCTTTCTGTGGTCTTTAGATTTCCCACCTCTTCTCCTTCTTCTTCTTCTTCTTCCCAGCTTTATCCCTATTCGGTGTCGCCGTTTTGAATGAGTCTCTTCCATCTATACCTCTGTCCTGTGTCATTTCCTTTATATTTCCCACCACAGAATCTTTTTGTTAACGTGTTAATATATAAAAGACTATAGCTACTGAATTGGGTGAAGAAAGATATTTAGCGGGAATTCTGGTCGTTCTACCGGAATCTCGAGGGAGGAAGTAGGCCCATAGGCCTAGAGCCCTAGACCTATGTCACAGTTTCACTTCGGTTCCAACGATCAATTGACGATAAGCACTGTGCGTACCAAAGGAAAGGTGTCGATGCAACATCTGCATATAAGCGGATCCCGTAAATGTTGTTGGAATCTGTAAGCATTCCAAGACTTATCCAATCAGGCTCCTTCTTTGGAATGAAAGATTTCGTTGCGAAATTGGTTGCAGTTGGAATACATTTGGGCGAGTAGGTCTAGTATGTTGTTTTGGTTATTTTGAATTTCGAGTTTTCGGTAGGAATGTCGCTGAAATCTTCGACAATCATGATTTTATTACAATTATTGATTGTTTGGAATTTGTAGATGGAGATATTTGTAGCAGATGAAGCCTCGGAATTAAAATAAAAAGCTTTCTCCCATCATCGAGCTAATCTTATAGTACTAGTAAACAGTGACTAAGAGCAATGCAGTGGTCTATGAGAAAGTTTGTTCCCTTGGGTTTCTCGCTCTTTGAAGGGTATACTGTAAGCATACAATTCTATACTTACGATATGATTAGTTATCAATATTGGACGAAAAAATGCATGTAATCGGAAGGCTATGGCTGTGTCATATTTTTAATCTATCCCTTTCTTGCTTAAAATGACCATCTTGTCCCCTAAAGTTATCAAAATCACATTATCTGAATAAAAACCTTCTCTTCCTGTGATTTATATTCCAATATAACGTTACGTTTTCCCAGGCAAAAACCTCCTAGCTTAGCCATAGTTAGGATAGAACATAATTCAGTTCGCTGGAAAAACTGGGGAATTTGCCGATGAAAAATTCATCAGCCTCCGTGATTATATTCGGTTTTGGCTTTTTGCATCAAGTTAATCCTGTATAATCCTTCATTGATGTGACTTCCTGATACTCGTACACGTTAATACATGCATTTCATAACGTTCTTATGTACTTAACGGTTATAATGAGCATATGTGTAAAAGGATATATTGTAGCTGGTTACCAATCAGGCAGATTGGTTTGGAGGTGAACTGCAACTATGCAACCATTCTTCATTGGCGGGAATGGATAATCATCGAAAACGGCGGGAACATTGGCATCATAGAAAACAAATCATAGGATTTGATGAGGTACGCTTACATACTCAACGAACCCTCTATATCTATGAGCACACCAAGTAAAAGGAAACCACGAATGTTTAGTTTGTAAAGCTTAGTATGATCATCTTTTTTCCCTATACTGTTTATTCGAATCCCGCCAACGCTTATTTACGCCAAGAAACCACTTGGTTTCAAGTGAAAGTGAAATCCAACTAAAAGAAAAAAAAAAAAGAAAAATAAAAATCTCGCAACATTGAAGGATGCCTATGTATCATGCTCATTATTTTCACATGTAAACATATTCGTGTCATGCTTTTCTATAATTATCTACTTTAGAAAACCAGCTAGGCCTTCAGAAGTAGATTTTCCGTGGAATGTAGATACCTCCGAGTATTTCAAAACCGCTTATTTAAAGCATTGGGAATTGCACACAAGGATACACGTCTCTTCCTCTTTCCAAATGAAAAACGTAGGCCTAAAAATTGACTGAAGCTTACACTATCCAGGCAAATCTCAACTTGAGAGCCCTGCTCCTGAAATCCAAGAGGTTCTTCATCTGTAGGAGGGTGCATGAAACGAAGCATGTGTTATTATAATCAATAAACTTGGGTCACAATTGCAGCTAGTCAGTCCGACCCGTAATACAGAGTTGCTTCAATAATTTTAATTCAATAAGTATATATGATATGTAAACAGAAACAGGGCAACAATTTGCTTTAAGGCAACATTCTGTGGAAGTAGGTGAAGCCACTGGGAAAGTAAAAAATAAAAGACAGTGTGTCTAGTACTTGGTGCCCTGAAGATGTGTTGAATACACGAAAGTACTTGGGACTCTTAGTCTTTTCATTCTGAACTTTCCCAGTAGCTTAGCTTTAGCTAATTTACAGAATCACGTGCTTACTTTTGTGGTTTCTTAGTATCTGCGGAATCCGTAGCAGAAATCATCAGTTCATGCGTGATCTGCTGTCAGGAAGAAAACTGAGTATGTTTGTGTATGGCGTTTTTACGTTGGATGGAACCAGTGGTTATTCAGCAACGGGATCAACGGCTTTACGTGACTTCCAAACCACGTCGAGATTGAACTTCTGTCACCAGAAATACACATCTCTAACTCCTCAATGGAATTCTCGAGAATTGAACTTTCGGCCACCGAGGTGGCAGGTCAAGACCATACCGATCACGGCACTGAGGCGCTCTCAGTATTCTGTGGAATCCGTAGCAGAAATCATCAGTTCAAGCGTGACCTGCTTCCAGGGCAGAAAACTGTGTGCTTGTGTATGTAGTAAGTGTGTCTGGAATTGCTTTTGTTTACTATTCATACACTGAGGAGGAGAAAAGTGACGCGTGATTCGGGCTACTTCAACTTCTGCGTAAGATACATGAAAAAAAAATCTTGAAAATACGATAGTCGTGCCTGACATTATTATCAACCTTGAAGTGTTTCTGAAAACAATAGTGTCGGGTATATTTTTTCGTCATATGTTTTAGTTTGTAGGTTTCTTTATACATGTCTGAGGGTGGCGTAAATATTTAAGTATCGCACGAACTTAAGTTTCCTTAGCACGAATGGAAACGCGCGAGGAAAGATACCGGAAAGGGAAAAGTGGGTGATGGGTGAATGTGGAGTAATTTCATGTTAGGGATGTGTTTCTTTGGATCATGAAACTGTTACGAAGCAGCAGAGGCGCGGTCAACAGTAAATGGGAATGTCTCCTTGGAACGTGTAATATTTAATTTTCATAGAGATTTACTTGGTACAGATGGCCATCTTTATATCAATCCTCAGTTCTCGTCCCTCCTCGTCTAACCACCAACATCCATTGTTTCCTGTGGTCCATTCTCGTCGAGGCTCCACAATCTATAATGTGGTCCCATCGTCAGTTTTCACATCAGAGCTTAGCCATTTCTTGCTCTATTTCGAGGGAGATACAGGGTGATGTGGTTACGTAAGTAGAGAGCTGATACTCTAATTCTATTTTGCAGCAGGCACACTTCAAAGTGATAACAAGATTCAACGATTGCTGGTATTTCGCAGCTGATAACCTTTAGCTTTTATTGTATTTATTTCCGTAAAGCTAAGTAGGCCTCCTTTTTTCTCTAATAACTGACACTTATTCGTGGGTGAAGTTGATTTCCCCACACCAAATTCTGAACATTTTCATGACACTTCTATGAATGTTTGATATGATTTTTGATTCCCCAACTGCACTTCAATCTTGGGATTCAATCGTCGCGAGAGACGGAGAGTATGATATATTGCTGCATTAATCTTGAAGGTTGTAAATGCAAGGGGTATCTTATTGTACAATCCGCAGACACAGATCACCCACAGGTGACAGATCGTAACCGTGGGACCTGGGGCTCATTCATCAACGTCTTCACTTATCTCTTCACTTATCTGCAGGAAAATTTTTCGGTATCAGTTTCATAATTTTTTTCATGCGTCTTTATCTTCCATGCCATAATCGGCATATCATCGTTCGAAATATTTCCCTAATACGTTATTGAAGACATTTTTCTACGTCAACTTACATTTTTTTTTTTTTTTATTTTTTTTTTTTTTTATATAAGACGCCAATAATGACCCGTTAATTCGACCAGTAGTAATGTAGGGTTTTAGGACAACTAAGCTTTATCATACTTAACTTTATATTCCAAGAAAAATAAATGTAACGAATATACGATCAATCATCATCATCGTAACTTTTTTGATAATTTTAAGAATCAATCTCTATATAAGTATATTTCCCATGATTTATTGTAGCTTTTCAGAGAACAAATTCAGTTAATCATTAACTAAAGACATACAAATATAATTTATTATGGCATATATATAAAACGTGTGTTTGCTTCTTTGTTTGTCCGTCTGTCTGTGTATAAGTTTGTGTGTGTGTTTACCTCATTTATGAAAGTTTTAACATTTCTGTACCGTCCGTCAAAATATGTTCGCAACAAATTTGAACTATCAGTTGCTACACGATATCACATAACGCAGGGAGCGCTGCCCCCCAATTAATTTAATGGCAGTTTTGTATGTGTTTGCATTGCCTTGCATTTGCATTTGCATGAACAGAACATGATATCTGAACTTGTGATTCGATGTTTTCAACGTGAGCGGAAAGATAATTTTAGTCCAGTTTTAGAAGAAAATTATCTACGGATTCATTTAAATTTTTGTCGTAATTAATATATATTTGTCAAACGTTTTTATTTGAATCCCTTTTCTGACAACAGAAACTTTTCGAGTAAGAATTGATTAGACACCTGGTACGAAGGACTACTGCTTAATTTGAGGTTATATTTGATCTCTAATACGAATGATCTCTGATTAATTTGAGATTATATTCGAAGTTTGTGGAGACTGCCGAATATGCTTTCTGTTACAGCCTCTGCTACTGAGGACGAAAGGAACACGGAAAAAGGATAATCTTGGTTCCTGCACCCGTGGCTGTTCCAGTCAACGCCAATTCCGTTCCGTGACGCCATCTAAAAGTTACGCAATTCCAGTAATTAAGCGTAACCGTTGCTGCCCGCTGGGACTAAGTGCCTGATCGACCGCTAATCTACGTTTTATTCCAAATTATATAATCATGATATCAAATTGCTTATAAGATTCTGGCCACGTTTTTATTATTCGCATTACACATCAAGGTCATAGGATATATGTTATTGTATTATTTATTAGATTTTATCCTTAAGTCAAACTTGGTGTCGCTACATTAACGTTTGCCATAGAGTCTGTCTCGTATCGTAAATATAGGTAGCTTATGTTTTTAGCCATTGCCACCTTTTTTAAATATCTTATTATTTATTGTTTTTAGGGTTTCAGTGAAATCTTACGGATTAGACAGCGAAAGTGTTTCTTATAGCTAAAGTTTCTTTTACTTCTGTTTCCTGTTTATTTTTTTTTATTATTATTTATTATTAATTAATTATAAAACTGGAGAAATTAGAGCAAGCGATCGACCTTATAAATTCGTTGAAAACAAGAGTATATTTTTCTTGTGCTTGGTAAGGGGGATATACATCTGTAACCCGACAACTTATGCGTGTACGCAGTCTTCCCCCTTTCCTTACAATCTGAGAGTGCAACATGAATTGCAATTCATGCCCGACTCTTTTTTTGCACACATATTTATAAAACTATCCCCCCCCCAACCCCCCGCCGCCCACCCGAAAAAAGAGGGTAACGAACCGGCTCTCACGTTTATGCCTCCAAGGTAAAACTTGATGGCGAATGAAATCAATTTCCACAGCGGCAAAATAATAATAAATATAAAGTGTCCCCCACCCCCCAAAAAAACCCCCCCAAAAAAAAAAAAAAACGCCCCTCCCCCAAAAAAACTGGCCCAAAAAAAAACCCCCCACAAAAAAAAAAAAAAAAAAAAAGGACAGTAACGAGTGTGCAATTTAATCCGCTTTCATGTCATAATTCTTGCAATGCGCGTTTGATTTGAATCCCAAATATTGCTCGAAATGGCTCCTCTTTATCACCTAAAAATAGAACGATATGACGGGTTTTACGCGCTTGGGGTAATTCGGGGGTTACATAATGGCGTTTTGTTGTGAACAAATAGATTTCTGTGTCAGTACAACATAGGAAAACTTTTCTTTGGAATGACAATGTGTTATAATTTTCCTGTGATGTTGCATGGCACTCTATGGATGTATAGGTGGTGTGTATTACATACATACATGCATACATACATACATTAATATTATATATATATATATATATATATATATATATATATATATATGTGTGTGTGTGTGTGTGTGTGTGTGTGTGTGTCTGAGTGTGTTTAAAATCATATCTATTATTTCCTTCGTCATCGACCATCATCTCTCTGCTGCGTTTATTAAAACCTTTAATATTAATTTTAAAAAGAAAAAAAATCATAGATTCAGGTTGTTTTCATTCAGAGTTACTCGTTGCGTTCTGCCAACTAAGATTATTCGAGAATTTTTACCAGACTTCATTAATTATTACAATATTCATTCATTATTAAAATATTAATAAATTTTTAGAAGACATCACGGCCAAGTGAGGAGAAAACCTGTTAGGGATCTTTCTCTCTCCTTGTATATGCCCTTTTCCTACTCAGATGACTTGGGAAAAGATCTGGTATTTTATGGTAAGTGTGATTCTCTCTCTCTCTCTCTCTCTCTCTCTCGATATATGTTGGCCTCTATAACTGTCATCGATGGCTAAATGACAAAATTAGCTTGTAGAAGATTTATCAGTCATTTACGTCTGGGTCTTTACGAAACATTTTTTTTAATAGTTATTACCTTTTGCTTTGCTATAAATATTCTTTACTGGGCACCAATTTAAAGCACTATTCCAACTTCTAGATGCCATACGTTGGCATTCGCAAAAGGAACCTTGTAGCTGATTAGAATATTACCTCGCTATAACAAGATATCTTCATTCTTAAGGTACTATTTGCTTTTCACCTTCACACAAAAGTGGTCAATAGAATTATCAAATTGATTATCATGAGTCTTGGGATGATTTGGATGAAAAACATCCAAATAACCATCTGTCAACTATAAAATGCATTTTCCAGTAATTATTACATTTTACAATTATCGTTCCTTTTATAGCGGTCGTAGACTTTGATGGAAACTGCTTTCAGACGTTGATCTGGAAGATCTTGAGCAGTGGCTCCTAACTTTTTTTTTGTGGAGGGGGGGGGGGGGGGGGGGCGGACGCCATGCCCCACCTAATCACCTCTTAAAGAACCTGATGCCCCCTGTGGTGATATACTATAATTCTTATATATATTGACGTGGAGGAAGCATAAAAGGCCTTTAACTTGTTCTAAACATTCACGAATCGACACCCTTTAAAAATCAAATTACCCCGGTGGGGGCGGTGTACACCCCGTGCTGGGAACCACTGCTCTAGAGACTAATACATGAACATCATAGTTAAAATGGTTCAGGGGAGACGATTGTGGTAAAAAACGGTTCTGAGAGAGAGAAGAGAGAGAGAGAGAGAGAGAGAGAGGGGGGGGGGGGGGGGAGTTGCGTACGACGCGGCTAATTCTCCAGCTGCTAATACTATCCTTAATTGTGACATTCGGTACTTCACCAATGCAAGGAAGGCTGCTTGCATCTATCTTTTAAGAGGCTAGGCTTGTGCAGATCTATCTCTAGAATCTTCTTGAAGATAATCTTATTATGTTTCCTACACCCAAATTACTCATGAATTTCTTCTCTTTAACCTTGCTTAATCTAGGGGTACGGGGGAAAAAGCCCGGGGCTGGTGGAATACCAGTATACATCTCGGGAATTTACTTCCGTGGCGATGAGGAATAAAACCAGTGAGGTCTGAAAGAGAGAGAGAGAGAGAGAGGAAAATAACTGCTTGATATGTATGCGGCAAAACGCAGCATTTGATCAAGCTTTCAAATATCTCTTCGACACCTTCCCTACAGAATTTGCCTATAGACAAAATCAGTACAAATGTGAAACCACATAATTATATTCGTGCTCGCCCAACATTAATTCATTTTCTTTAATGTCCACAATAATACACTGATGGAAGCAGTTGTAAAATTTTACAAAACTATCTAAAGCTTTCGAACCCTACTTCCATCAGTATATTATTGTGGACCTTCAAGAACATTACTTGTGTTCACGTAATTGAGATTTACCCGTTACCATCATTGCACACCCTTGAATTCAAATTTGCTGCGATATTTGGAAAATATTTGTTAGAATATTTGGTTTGACGCTTTTAACTTTGGGCAATACGCAAAGCGATGTCGGGAAACACCAAGTTTATCTCGATTTCTCGACCGAGGATTTATTTCGTCTTTTATTTGCATACATTTCCCTGTTTTTCGAAAAAAAGAGTATTTCGTATATCGAATAGACTATCTGCGTTGAGTGAGACCCGAACTGAAAGTTAATTTAGATTAAACTGATTGGACGAAAAATATAAAAAAAAATATGGATGGCGCTAGAATTCCCATTATATTGAGGATGGAATTGATGGTTTGTTTTTGTTCAAATATATTTAGACAATTTCTGTTAGAAAATCATAGCGGTTTGGTAAATATAGCACAGTATCCCATCAGTTTGTAATTTAGTGAAATGATTAAAAGACGATATTTTGAGCATCGTTACGTCACAGTTTAAAACTTGTCATGGATAAAGTAGGCCAAATCGATAAACTCGTTAATTCCCACAATCCAAGTGCCACCTTATATCATTAGGAAGCCTCCGCTGAATACCAAATAGATGTCTTCCTTATGAATTACAAATGAGCTTTTGTCATGTGTGACAAGACAAACTTCCAAACGAAAGCTCATTAGCTTCAAGCTTCCCACATTTCTGAGTCGAAATTGCATCTTTGTAGAGCCATGTAATTGTCGGAGCTTCGAAACGTCGCAATAAAGTATATATACATTAACGGCTTCTTGTGTACTGTAGGCATTTTGTATCGTATCCTTCGTCTTTTACTCGTCTTAAGTTCCCTCTAACATTTCATAACCACTAGTTAAGGTATCTAACATATTGGTAACGTCATACCTACATTTTTACCTTGATTATGATTAATGGTTAAACACTTCAGTCCACCCGTCTGGGAGTCCAGAAATGTCAGCAGTAATAATAATAATAATAATAATAATAATAATAATAATAATAATAATAATAATAATAATAATAAAATAATAATAATAATAATATAAAATCAAAACTCGCTTAATTCTGCCATCCTTTTCAAACAGAATAATAATAATAATAATAATAATAATAATAATAATAATAATAATAATAATAATAATAATAATAATAATAATAAAATCCCTCCACTGGAGCCTGTGCAAGAAACATAAGCTACCTTGCAGTAATAAGTGGTACGAGCACCAACCTGAGGGAGTGATAGAAAACGATCAGGCAAAGATCCTCTGGGACTATGGTATCAGAACGGATAGGGTGATACGTGCAAACAGACCAGACGTGACGTTGATTGACGAAGTCAAGAAGAAAGTATCACTCATTGATGTCGCAATACCATGGGACACCAGAGTTGAAGAGAAAGAGAGGGAAAAAATGGATAAGTATCAAGATCTAAAAATAGAAATAAGAAGGATATGGGATATGCCAGTGGAAATCGTACCCATAATCATAGGGAGCACTAGCCCGATCCCAAGATCCCTGAAATGGAATCTAGAAAAAACTAGACGCTGAAGTAGCTCCAGGACTCATGCAGAGAGTGTGATCCAGAAACGGCACACATAGTAAGAAAAGTGATGGACTCCTAAGGAGGCAGGATGCAACCCGGAACCCCACACTATAAATACCACCCAGTCGAATTGGAGGACTGTGATAGAGCAAAGAAAAAAAAAATAATAATAATATCTGAAAAGTGATTAGGAAAGATATTAACACGTACAGACCTCTGAAGTTAATAGGATTGTCAAAGTACTTCAGTTTTCTCTTTTTTTTCTTCTTTTCTTCTTTGAAGGGAAATTGTGATTTGAATAGATCTCTATCGAGACGTGGACGTAATTGCAAACAATGAGGCGTATTGGCCAAAAAGCTATCAGAGAAAAATATTTCACAGGAGAAACCACAAACATAACTAAAGCGAATTGTATTTGGGAGAGTATTAGGAAGATATTTATTGCATAATAATAATAATAATAATAATAATAATAATAATAATAATAATAATAATAATAATAATAAATACACTTCAAAAGCGCACGAGATGTTGAAAGACGAACTGGCAGCGGGAAATCAGCCAGGCATAAAACGGCATTTTCCCCCATTAAAAATGGTCCACTTAGCTAACACAACATTTATATATATTTCATTTTTCCGTGAGAGATAAATACTCAGTCTGGCCCTCGACCATTAGGAGTAGTCCACTGATATATTGGAAACCATTACAAACAAGTTTCTTCGGCGCAATCGAGTTTTCAGTACAGCGCATTATCAAGGCCACTGAAAATACATCTATCTCTCAGTGGTCTTGGTATAAAGCTGCACGAGCCACGGCCCATGTAACTTTAACCACGGACAGGTGGTAACTTGTCCTATAGCGTTGTCAGAAGCACGATTATGGTTAAATTTAACGTTGAATAAAACAGAAAGTACTGACGCTAGAGGGCTGCAATTTGGTATGTTTGGTGATTGGATGGGGGATGATCAACGTACCGACGTGCAGCCCTCTAGCTTCAGTAGTTCTTAAGATCTGAAGGCGGACAGAGAAAGTGCGGACGGACAGAAAAAGCCGGCACAATAGTAGTTTTTTTTCACAGAAAACTAAATTTAACGAACGATCTCATTACCGATCGCTTCAGTAGTAATTATTGTTTCCACAGAGCGCGGGAAGACTTGCAAATGCAATTATTAATCTCTGACACCAAGAAGAGAATAACCTTAGCTCCTGGGATTTCGACGCGAGAGTACTTGAAATGGCAACCAATTAAGGTATTAAGACCTATATCGAATTATCTCGCTTTATATTTCCGGAATATATTTCCGGAAGGTCTTTAAGGATGTCTTCGCTTTATACGGCTGGAAATTTATCATTAATAATAATAATAATAATAATAATAATAATAATAATAATAATAATAATAATAATAATCTAAGGGGAACACAATCATAAAAATGTCAAATGTTCGTTTATAATTTATAAACACTTCATGAAAGCTTTCGAACCCTTCTCTGGACCCCTCAGAACATTGTCTAAACTATCGTGTTAGAGATTACCCCCCTCCCCCTCCCTCCAATTAATAATAATTAGTTAAACGATACCAATTCCATAGTGGTGGCAGATGATTTTGTACTTAATGAAGAGATGGAAATCGAGACTATTTATTTAGTTAGCAGTAAAATTTCAAAAAATACTGGACAACTAGACGGAGTGACTGCTCTCTCTCTCTCTCTCTCTCTCTCTCTCTCTCTCTCTCTCTCTCTCTCTCTCTCTCTCACCATGCCTTTCTCTGAACGACGAATGAACGTAACTCGCTCCATACACCTCGTGAAACCCACGCCATGCTAATTCACTTCGTCAGGAAATGAAAATCGTCCTTGGCTGCTTCAATAATCGAGCAATCAAGAGAGGAACATTCCAAATCTAAGAATTTAGTTCACTGAAATATCTTACCAGAGGAAAAGAAAGAAAATAGTAAGGACGGACAAACGACAAACGATTCCCACTGCTTGGCAGAGAGTTTTGCCCGTTCAAACCGAGAAACGAGTAGAAATTCCTCACGGGAGAGCCTCACTCTCTCACTGAGGAGAGTAAATGGAGCACATGAAAACTTCTCCCAATTACGTCGTCGCCAATTGGGGCTAACTCAAGTGTATGAATTACAGTCAGGGGAAAAGGGGCATCCCTTTGCGTTGACTGTGGAGATGGACGTAGAGATGATGTGGGTTTTATGGCGTAGGTCACAAACTCAAGCACGCTTGTATGTGTGTGTGTGTGTGTGTGTGTGTGTTTGATTCTGAACTATACTACAGGCGGTACACCAACGCTACATCTCCACAATCTAATTAAAGGGACCTGTTTTCCCTCGGGCTATAAGTCATCCACTGAGTTAGCCCTCATTGGCGATGATGCTTATGAGGGAGAAGTGCCTGTCGCTCCATTTATCTCCTCAGTGAGAAACTCTCTCTCTCTCGTGAGGAATTCATCCTCCAGTTGTTCAGGTGTAGCAGGGAAAGGCCTCATCGCTGCAGGAACCATTTGACATTTGTACTACATCCTTTACAAAAATTTTCTTGCTTATTCTGTAACAAGAAGATCGGATTCTTAGGATATGGATCAGTCCTTTGAATGACATTACGTAAATTAAGAAATAAGTCAATAAATGTATCCACAACCATATATACTATATGTGGAATATAAAGGCTAACTTTTTACCTTCTGGTGGTCAGGTCGGCAGCGTGAATCTCGTTGTTATTATGAGGACGCGGGTTCGTTTCCCGCTACCGGACTTCATAATATTTCTTCATATCTTTGTAGTGGCAAGCGAATCCAAAAGAAGCAAAAAATAAAAAAGCGCGAAAATTCGTGTAGTTAAGAGCGATTTGTGGCTATTACAATTTAATATTATATATATATATATATATATATATATATATATATATATATATATATATATATATATGTATATATATTACACACACACACAACAACAACAACAACAACAAATTCAAGTGATGCTTTGGCAATAATTATCGAAGCATTAAAAAAACTAAGTGAAACTTGGTCATCTGGGCTCATATTCGATTTCATCCTGAATTTTTATTAATAATTATTTTATTTTATTATTATTATTAATGAATTATTATATATTATTATTATGATTATTATTATTATTAATTAATTATTATTATTATTATTATTATTATTATTATTATATTATTATTATTTATTATTATTATTATACAGTCACGTCAGCAATTCGACACTGACCTGTCTTTGTTCGAAAAATTCATTTGACAGGTAAATCAGCTTTCATAACGAGAAAAAGTTGTTTGGTATTTTCGTGTGTAAAATTGTTGCTGTTCAAAAGGACGATTATATTATATGCAATATATATATATATATATATATATATATATAATATATATATATAGTATATATATATATATGATATACACATATATATATAGATATAACATATAGATATATATATATATTATATATATATAATACTATATATATATATATATATATATATATATATACATATATATATATATATATATCTATATATATATATATATATATATATATATATATATATATATATATATATATATATATATATATATATATATACATAATATATATATATATATATATATATATATATATATATATATATATATATATATGAATGACTGGTAATAATGTTCTTTTACAACAGGTGAAAGTCATCCCTAATAAAAGGAGCCCATAAAAAACAACCGCCAATACAGAGAGGAAAAAAATACTATATTTCAGAGACCGCTGTCTCTCTCTACCTAAAGAGAGAGAACAGCAGTCTCTTGAAATAAAGTATTTTCTCTATACTTTTGGGGCGGCGTTTTTTATTGGGGCGGCCTTTTTATTAGGGGGGGGGTGGGGACCGGGAATTCTGTTGTAAACAGAAACTTTTTTAAAACCCAGTTTCACAACCATTTTTTTACCATATACATCATTTTCATAAATAATATATATAATATTTAATATAATAATAATATATACAATAATTAATAGATATATTAAATTATTAATTTATGAATGGGGGACTGGTAAAAAATGTTTTTTTTTCTTTTTACAAAACCAAGAAGGGGGGTTCCCCATCTTAATAAAAAAAAAGGGGAGGGCCCATAAACAAAGAAAAAACGCCCCACCAAAAATTTACAGAAGGAAAGAAATAAAAATTACTTATATTTTTTCAGAGTGGGGGGGGGGGTAACCGCTGGTCTCTCTCTAACCCTAAATGAGAGGAGGAAGGGGGGGGGACAAGCTAGGTTGCTCTGAAAAGTAAAGGTATTTTCTCTATATTTTGGCGTTTTTATGGCTCCTTGTTTTATTAGACGGAATTCTGTTGTTAACAGAACTTTTTTACCAGTCATTCATATATATATATATATATATATATATATACATATATATATATATATTATATATATATATATATATATATATATATATATAAATAAATAAATATAAATATATATATAACTATATAAATACATATAAATATATATATATATTTATACATATAGATATATATATATACTATATATATATATAGATATATATATATATATATGTATATATAAAATATTATATATAATATATATATATATATATATATATATATATATATATATAGTATATATATATATATATATATATATATATATATAGATATATATATATATAAAGTATGTATGTATATATATTTACGTGAGTACGCGTAAGACAAACACCAAATACTTCACAGCTCAATAAAGTTTGTCATAATATCCGTGGAATTTGCAAAAATCATCTCACGGAAGCTACTTTGTGCTAATTTGGATTCAACTTCATCTGGGGGAATAGGAGCCGCCGCTAACACCTGCTAGTTCATTAGTCTGAACTGAGCCCTGGAAAAAGCCACTGGAATTGCGAGAACGTCTCGGTAATGAGGAGAGAAAAGTTATTAAGAACTGGAATGTTGCACCAGGTCTGGAAATGTTTTCGTGTATCAAGGCAAGAAAAAAACGATGCTCCCAAGGTTCTTGGGCGCAATCGAGTACTCTGTGCAGTCGTATAATCCTTTATGAAACTCTCAGTCAAGACCCACTGAACTCTCAGCCACGGTCCGGTGGTGGCCTCTGCCGTTGGCGCCTACAGCGGCGCCAGACGCATGATCATGGCTAACTTTAACCTCAAATAAAATAAAAACTACCGAGGCTAGAGGGCTGCAATTTTGTATGTTTGATGGTTGGGGGCAGGATGATCAACATACCAATTTCCAGCCCTCTAGCCTCAGTAGTTTATTAGATCAGATGGCGGACAGAAAAAGTGCGGACGGACAGACAAATACTCCTAGTAACAATTTACAGAAAACTAATAAATATACGCTTGTATGGAAACTGCATTGCACTTGTTGCTAATCAATGTTTATAGACAGACATAAATATCCTGGAGGAAAATAATGTTCGCCCTCCATAATGCAATTAACAGAGTCAAAAGTATAAACGATAATATCATTATTAAATAAAAAAAAAAAAAAACTTGTGCATTCAACCTGGAATATATTTTCACGGTCTATTTTCATGAGCGTCATAAAGCGTAAAATTTTCTGGGCTTCGGAACCGCGTCATTTTTAATGCGCCATTAGTGTACTCATTTAAAAAAGAATATTAAACATTTCGTCCCATTTATTTACAAAAAAATGGGCGAACACTGTTCCACTGGAATCCATAGTTGAATGTTATTTTCGGTATAGAAAACGTGTTAGCAATTAAAATGTAAAATTATGTTTTGCCAGACTTTCGTTTATTTTAGGATGTGACTAATTTCGTCGGTGTATTTTGAGAACGATTCCAGTATATGCTGATTGTATCCTAAACAATTATCCTCGCGATAATTTGACTAATATAAATTATTATGAGGTATTTGCAGACGCTGGATTTTACTCAAAGGATTTTTCCCCCACGCAACGTAAATGAAAACGTGCCAAAATCTACAGTTGAATTATATTCCTAACTCAACGTAAATGAAAACGTGCCAAAATCTACAGTTGAATTATATTCCTAACTCAACGTAAATGAAAACGTGCCAAAATCTACAGTTGAATTATATTCCTAACTCAACTTAAATGAAAACGTGCCAAAATCTACAGATGAATCAAGCGTTGTTTCAGCAATGAAAATGAATGTAAATACGCTATATTTTATTAGAAATAAATTTTCTTTACTGTTTAACATGAACGTTATCCATTTTTTACATTTTCATTCTAATAAATAAATCATAAATATCCTATCCTAAAATTCCTGTACCTCTAACTCAGACTTTTTTAGGCTCTTCCATAGACGTTTCCTACCCCCCAGCAAGAATAACAACAACAACAAAGTAGGTTGTAAGCTTACTCCCCGAGTAAGCGAAAAAAAGGCACAGGTCATTAGTTACCTGAAGCTATCAATTTACATTTGCATAATGAAGACCACTCGTCTGTTGCATTCGTATCTTTTCTTCTCGGGGATGCGCACGTCTTCCTTCTCTTGTCTTGTAACTCAATTTGTTAAGCTAACATCTTAATGGCAGTGTCGTCCTCCTCTCTGTCTTTGGTCGCAAAATTTGCTTTGTCTGGCGGTGGGTGGGTTCGTGAAGAGTGAGGTATACTTAGTGCTAATATTTTTCTAGTCCTCTCTCTCTCTCTCTCTCTCTCTCTCCCAGATGCATATATACACCCACACGCGTTCGCAAAAGTCTCATAGTTTTGCCGAATGCAGAGTTTAATAGCTTCATTTGGTTGCATCTTGACCTGCGAATTGAAAAAGTTCCTGTCGCATTTCTCAGCATCTCTGGAACACCTTGTTGTTGCTTATGCTTCCACGATATATATATATATATATATATATATATAAATATATATATATATATATATATATATATATATATACTATACACATATATATATAGTACTGGTAATCTTCTTCGGCACGAAGATATAGTAATTCAGGTTGTATTCCACACAGGAAAATGAAAAAAGGTATATCTCAGAAAATGCCTAACAGTTTCGTCCTCCAATGGCAATGAGGACGAAAAACTGTTGGGTCATTTTCTGTGATATACCTTTTTTCATTTTCCTGTTGTGTGGGGAATACCCCAAAACTTGAAAAGAACCCATTATTTATAAATTATTCATATAATAGGATATTTATTAATAAGGTATATATATATTATTATATTTTATATTATCTATATTATATATCTATATGTATATATATATATAATATACATATATAATATATCTATATTATTATATATATACATATATATCATATAAATCAACGAAAAGGGTCTTAAAGACAAGCATGCACAAGAGATTTGCCTCAAAAACAGTTCTAAACCACCTCTTGAATGACGACAAAGAAATTAGGAATCAGGAGAACGAGAGAAGTATTAGGTATTCACAAAGTGCTGCGTTGAGCGTCAATAGAAATGATATTCCCTTAGTTCGAGCATTTCTTGGGTAGTTCATTTGCAATATTGAAGATAATGACCCCGAAGAAATATTAGGCGTAGGTAACAACCACCGAAAACCCTTGGGGGCCCACTATCTATGAATGATCCGAAAATCTTTGTGGTGGATGATACTGAAATAATTTCTTCCGTCTTAAATACCTTCAGTATTTTTATTCGACAAATTCCCGTATAATGCTCATTCTTAATTTTATCTAATGCTCTTACGCCACTCGAAGTAAAGGATTTTTATTTACGATGCTTTTGTATGTTTTTCCAAAAATACGACTTTACTATCCGTTTGGGAAACCGATATATTTGTCACGTCTCTGGAATGATGAAGGTCTTTTTTGCAACTTGTACAACTTTAATATATCACTGGATTACGATGCCGGACACACTGGTGGAAGAAAAGTAATCAAACCACCTCATCAAAATTTAATATCCTGAATAGCTGCCTATGTAGTTTTTTTTATTGCAACCTTTGCATCTTTAATATATCACAGGATTACGATACCGGACGCATAATGGTGGACGAAAAGTTATCAAACCTCTCCATCAAATATCTTTGCAAAACAGAAGGAAGAGTTGGCTGGAGTGAATGAACTTCCCTTGGAGTTAATTAGAAAACTATTAAAATAATCGATAGTTGAACAAAGGCACTTGGGAGGTCGATCTTGACAAAGAGTGTTCGAGGAAGAAGGAGAAAAGAGAAAAAATAAGTGAGAAATAGTTTGGTAAAATACGAAAGGGAAAATCTCAGGGGAAAATGGATCACGAACAAGAATATTGTATGTTTACTATTTTACTTATTTATTGGATTAATAAATATTCTGCCCTACAACATTAAATAAAATATGAGATTTGACTTCAAATCATTCCCAGATGAAAATCAATAAATTCTTATTTAGTTTTCTCCTGAATGTCATTTGGAAACTATAATTAATAGATACACATACACACACACGGATATATATATATATATATATATATATATATAATATATATAATATATATATATATATATATATATATATATATATAAGTTACAAGCAACAATAATGTATATGAGAAAGTATTTTTGAAATTACAAAATAGTTTTTAAAAAATTTAAAAATTTAGAAAAAAAAATTTAAAAATCGAACTTTCAACCATTTATGCAACGGCCCATTTCAGGTATAGTAATGCATTATATATATATATATATATCTATATATATATATATATATATATATATATATTATATATAATGTGTGTGTGTGCGTTGTTGTATTTATTAAGGATATGCTACCATATATTCATTGTTGTCCCAGACATTATTGGAAAGTTCCTATCTATACAAACCTATAGACATCTTCAGTAGCAATCTCACAAGCTCTAATATAAATCGAAATAATACAGACAGCCGTGAAAGGTTCAAGTCAGAAACTAGCAGGAATACATAAGATTGGATTATTCATTTCTTTGGAAACAATGTAGCCTGTATCATGACATCTTTCTGAAACTTCGTTTAGGTCAATAATATACATCCTATCATAAAACATCTTATTATAAAACTGATAAAAAGTAAATATAACATTAAATTTCAAGTTTGGACCTTTTGGTCATACACAAAACCCAGCAATAATCTTCACTGAGATAAAATCGCAAGTGATTTGAACGAGGAACGACGTGAAGGCTCTCGATGGAGATTTATGCAAATCTCACATTGTCAGGAAACCTCTCACCTGAGATGACTTTCGATGGTTTGAAAGGAAGTCTTAATCACCAATTAGAGAGCTGACGAGAACCAATGAAATGAAACCTATTCACATGGAATACGCACACCAAAATGGCCATTGACTTAAAATTCAAGCTTCCAAATAATATCGGTTTCAACCTCCTACCGCTGACCCCCACGCTGCAGCAGTATCTGATCATAATACGGAACCAGTGATTTTTCATCGCCCCAGGGGAGACACGAACCAGCGGTATCTGAGTGGCATATCACGACGCTAGCCATTATAATCGTTTGGGGGGACATCGAGGCTACAGTAAAGATGTCACAAACACGCGTCGGTGAAATTATCACACATACAACACAAACAGTTTATATACAAGTCAACGATTTGTATACAACATATATATATATACATATAAATCCATACACAAATATAGGGCGTGAAGAACACACAAAGACAAAATCCACGAGGTAAGAGAAACAATGCTTAGTCAAGGACAGAAAGTTGAAAGGCCTAGCAACACTTCATCGTTGTTTCTCTTTCCTTCGTGGATTTTGTCTTTATACACACACACACACACACACACTAACTACATTCCTTGAATGGATCCACACGACATCATTACGTCAAAGGAAG
Organism: Macrobrachium nipponense; assembly: GCF_015104395.2. NCBI lineage: Eukaryota > Metazoa > Arthropoda > Malacostraca > Decapoda > Palaemonidae > Macrobrachium > Macrobrachium nipponense. Next base: position 18,329,759 of record NC_087204.1, on the reverse strand, counting down.
CCGCCAAAGCTCTTCTTTTGGTGCGAAACCTTCAGAAAAGAAATCAACTTTATGGGACCATTTAAAAAAAATACCTTAAAATGCTTTGTCACCGTCTTTCAAGAGGAAGTGATGGTGTTACACTTAAAGGAAATCATTACGATCATTTTCATTCAGTCTGAAATCTGATATCACATTTCACTCTCTCGTGCATGTGACGTAATCCATGACTCATGAATTTCAATATTCAGCGAAAATGAAACAGGACAAATGCTTGTCCTGTCAGCGATTCCAGTAGGCAAGACAGCGAATGAGAGAGAGAATTCATCTGATTCTGCCGGGAAATATAAAAGTCTATTTCGTATACACCCAGAAAGACTGTAATATTAACAAATGAATTTCGAGCAGCCAAAACTGAAACCATAAAAGAAAACTTCATCTTCAGATATACGAAAGTCAAATGACAGCTGAAATTTACAAAGCAGAATGATGTAAAACGTGGAGAATCTTATAAGTACCGTCTGTGTGCGTGTGTGTATACATACACATGCGTAAGTGCCACAAAAATGCAGAATTTTTCCACCATTTTCTTTGTTCAACTTCATCCTATTATATAGCAATACTCCACCAACTTTGTACAACACCAGGTTACTTAAAGTCAATTAGTTAAACTTGTCACAGGTTGACTTACAGCGCTGCATGGATCTCTCTCTCTCTCTCTCTCTCTCATGTTGTAAGCCAATCAAAGTCTTCCAAGTACTTAAGAACAATGCCTAATTAGTTTGAACTTGGAGCGTTTTGCACAATTAATCGGCTTCTCTTGATTAGGACAATGACCGCAGTTCCTCTCTCTCTCTCTCTCTCTCTCGTTGGTGTGGATAACGAATCATGCTAGTTAAATAACAGATTCATTAGCAGTAAGTCTTTTTTTTTATTCAGTTTTGATAAGAAAGCGAGCATAACAGAAATTGCAGACACCGGGCACCAGTTGCGTTATTTATTTTCCCTTAGATATGTTTATATTATCTATTTTAGATTTTAGATTTGTTAAGTTATATAATCTGTGCAATAATTGTTATAACTCTCAAATGCATTTATTTTTACCACCAATATCATTACTATTATTAGCTGTATTATGATTACTATCTTTTATGCTACCTCAGCTATTGTGTGGTTAAGTGCCGTTTATTCATTTTTTTTATCATGTTATCTCATGTGTCTAGATTGTGTATGTTACTTTCAGTATTTTGTATAGTCCATGTATATGGCCGTGAGTTGAAATAAAGGGTATTATTATTATTATTAATCATGTTTTATTAAAAGAGGGTTTCCTTCCAGCATATTATTATTATTATTATTATTATTATTATTATTATTATTATTATTATTATTATATAGCAAAGATGAGATAGAAAGTCCGGGGCCTTCTCTGTGAGCACTCCACTCACAAATAATTTATAACTTCTCTCATTTGAATACAGGCGTAGCAGCGATTTTCTAACATTTCCAATTGACGCTCACCACTATATACTCTTTTGATTCCCAGATAATATAATATATATATATATATATATATATATATATATATATATATATATATATATATATATATATATATATATATATCATATTCCTTGCCTCGTCAGGGGGGGGGGCGGGGGTGGCGGTCTGCAAATGCCCTTGTTTAGGACTGCTTCGACGGGCATTGTTCCAGAGCTCTGACTGGCTCGATGTTTGGCCAAGTTTCCCCTTTGAGCAGGGAACGAGACTCGGTTCCTACTTCCAGAGATTCCATGACGAACTTTGATGTCACGTTCGCATACCTCCTTAACAATTCTCATTGGCAGAAACCCAAAGGTGTCACTGCTACGATACATTGTAGGTTCACATGCACCGTCGTTAAATTAACAGTTACGGGCTGCTGAATAGCAGGAGGTATTAACATGTTAAATTAGCAAGCTCCACCTTCAAGAGGAAGAATTAACATGTTAACCCCCACCCAAAGGGGGATGGGGTAAGATAAGAGAGAGTCGGCTCCACGAATCAGTACCCCGTTTTGGCGGGGAGCTGGAACATACACCGCCTTTAGGAGGTTGGGCCAAATCGATCCAAGGGGTAGCCGATTGCAGAATGACAGAACGAGAGCAGAGAGGACCAGCCGCCGTCGTACAGTAAAGAAGCAAGACTTTGCCAGTGGTCCTAACCAGATTGTTTCTTAAGTTGTAACTTGTGCATTGTAACTTATATTCTTTGTAATAGTAAGGAAAGAAACTCTGCCGTTCGTCTCACCTAAACACTCCTGAGAGACTGATATTACTAATCCAGAACTGCTACCAATTACGAAGAAGGATAAAAGACATAAAACATAGAACCAGATTCGCAGAGCGGATCATCTAGAAGAAAGAAGCAGGTAAGAGAACATACACGCGAACACTTTAACAAGCTATAACACCAGAATAAGGATGGCTTAACCTACAGCAAGCAAGCATTCCAGAGGACATGATATAGAGTTTTTCTCAAACAACTTTTAAATCGACTCGCGGATTTCCATGGCACTAAAGCACTTGAGTGTTTCAAACTTCGTCCTAACCTTCGGGAGGACTGTGCATTGCCATATGTGTTTCAATAACTTTATTTTTGCTTAAGAAAATGAGGTTACAGCTACGCTTAGCCACCCAACCATCCGCTGAAGTGGTGACGTTTATCAGTGACGTCGGTATAGCGTATCCTCAACTATACCTTTTCGAATGGTTGTTAGACATATGGTTAAATGTCATTTTACCTATCCTGGGTCATACGAAATTTATTAAAGCTAGTTAATATATTATATGATGATATAATGTTATTTTTTATATTTTTTTAAATAACTAGGTAAGGGGGATGGCTCTGCGTCGCTTGTTCGAAACGGTACGAAGAAAGACAAGAAGAAGTTGGTCTCGCCCTTTTTTCTTTTTTTTAAGAATAAGCGGCTTAATTAAGCACATCTGTCAATTCAGTGTACTATCATAAATTAGGACAATGTTTGATAAATTGAAAGTTGTTTCCGAAAACCGTTATTTCATGGCCTCTGAAAGCCATAGTTAAGTAGTAATACATCTTGCACTAGAAGCAATAACAGATTTACTTTATGTGAGGATCATGTAAATATGTCACATAACAGATTACAATCACATGAAAACTAAGAACCTGGTCTAATGAAATATTCAATGAAGACTGAGAGCAAGTTATGCAATAAATGTGATATAAAAAAATGATTGAAAATAAGAATCACCTTGACTGCAAAATCTGCTTTCAAGGCAAAGAAATAAAAAATGAGACGACCGTGAATACTTCAGGAACACGAAACAATGCATTCCATCAATCAAGATAGACAACAACGCACAGAATGAAGGAAAGACCCATCTGTCTTTCAGTGATGGATCTGATGATTCATTCCTTGAAGGAACCCATCAGTCAGGCAGTCAGCTCAAAGCAGAAACCTTCCATCCATCATTCAGAGCCATCCTCCTCCTCGCCCCCCACCCCCCCCCCCCCCCCCCCCCCCCCCCCCCCCCCACCCCCCCCCCCCCCCCCTCATCCCCCGCCGCCCCCCCACCCCCAAACATCATTTTCGCTCACCGATTAAGCCTCCAAACTACCTTGTTGTTGTTGTTGTTGTTGTTGGTGTAGAGTAAGAAAGGTCTATGGAAGAGCCTATAAAGGCCTGAAAAAGGTGTTTCGCGTTGAGTTAAAGATACAGGATTTCAGGATACGACATTATGATTTATTTATTGGAATGAAATTCTAAAAAAATAAATTAAACATGTGCGTGCCAAACAGTACCGAACAATTATTTATAATAAAAAATAGCATGTTCATTTTAATTTTCATGGGTGACAACACACTATCTGCCTGTAGATTTTAGCACAGCCACGAGTAAGCTGGAGGTCGGATTGCGCCTTGTTACTTCCCTCGCTGTGCTACTATGATCCCTCTCTCTTCGCCAACACAACTATTCCCATTGACTCGACAAACACCGGAATCTACCACCTCTCTCTCTCTCTCTCTCTCTCTCTCTCTCTCTCTCTCTCTCTCTCTCTCTCTCTACCAGCATCATTACCATTTCGTTTTCCCCTCGGCTACAGCCTCGGTTTTTTTCTCTTTTAGAAGCTCGAAATAACCGTTTCTTGACCCGTTTTCCGTCCAATTAGACGAACTTTTACACCTCACCTGATGCCGAGCAGTTTTTTGCCTCACGTTTTTATCATATCCCACTTATTCGACGTCCCATTTTCAATCTTATTATCATTCATTGTTTTATAAATTTTATTTGGTTGGCTTTCCCTTTCATAAGTATTATTTTTCTATATCCAGGTTCTTTTTTTTACCAATATTTATACTTTCAGAAGTGTAATGTAAATAACCATAAATGCAAAAGATATACTCTATAAAAAGTTCTATTAAACAGACAAAGCTGAAAACGATGACTGTATACGCCCCTGCATGTGAAAATAGAATAAATATTCCTTTTGAAAAGTGGCAATTGAAAGAAAAACTCTTTGACTTATTATATAACTGATCAGAAAATTGAGAACGTTGCCCAAATAAAAGTTATTCTTTAAAAATCTGCAATATAAAAGCGTTGCTTCAGATATTTATTGGGGGGCGAGAACTTAATTTTAGGTTCACCACTAAGATGAGATTATCTGGTCGAATCTCTTTCCGAACTGTAACCTACAGTAGAATCACATAAACCGTACATCTGATGTCTAGGCCAGTCCCTTACGACGCTCCTGATTGGTTGTTGATAAACCAATCACGGGTCTGGAAACCTTCATGTGGGTAGAATCTATGCTCCACCCTCCTTCCTGAGGGAAGATGTATCCCTCAGGAGAGGTGGAACAGACATCCTGCCTACGTGAAGTCTCGAGGGAGAGACAGTTTCCAGCCTTGCGATTGACTTATCGAAAGCCAATCCGGAGCGTCGTAAGGGACTGGCCTAGAGATCAGATGCACGGGTGACGTGAGTCTAATATAGTAGTACAAATCTTCCCCGAAAAAAAAAAAAAAAAAAAAAAAAAAAAAAAGTGTGGGACGCTTTATTTTAACAAATAACCATAGAATCTTCTTGAAAATAGATTATCTTATTAGGTTTTCCACATCCAAATTACCAATTGAATACCCATTTCACCAACCTAAAACCTAATCTATCCTATGAGCATGGACAAAACGGGGCTGGTGGAATACTAGAATACATATCAGGACTTTGCTAAGGCATAAATAAATATAACATACTTTATTTGAAAACTTACTGCTCCAGATATAAAGTATATTTACACGCGGATCGCTAAATCTATATATATATATATATATATATATATATATATATATATATATATATATATATATATATATATATATATATATATATATATATATAATCAAATGTATTATTTTTATGACTTTATAAGCATGAGCCCTGGAAAAGGTAATGTGTTTTGAATGGGGTGGAGTGGCTATATATTTAGGTCGAAGGCAAGCACTGGGACCTCTGAGGTCATTAAGCGCTGGAAAGGAAATTGAGGATAGGGAGGTTTGAAAGTGTAACAGGAGGAAGACTTCACAGTTGCACTATGAAGTAATCATTAGGAAATGGTGAATAGAAAGACGACAGAAAGATAATATGAATGTGACGGGTATTTATTTTTATTTCTCTTCGTTATGTTTGCGTGGCGTACTTACGAGTTCTTATTCTCTCTCTTCTTCTTCTGGTTCTCTTCGTTATTACGGGTAATGTTTGAAAGGTTATTTGTCATATGGGCTAACCTTCATTTATCACTTGTTACGGTTGAGTTTCTATTCTCATAGGAACAATGTAAGTTATTTATTTCTTTAGCTATGTCTCTCAGGAGTTTCGTTTCGTTGATTTGCATGAGTACTTTCCAGGATTCTGGCAAGTTAAACACCACTTCATAAAATTGCTTACATTAGATAAAGTACAAAGTTCACTTTACACAATACACTACTATCACACTATAATGGAACAGAGTGAGAAGGAACATAGCCTCCCCGTATAAGGTCTGGTTCTGAACTGAATTTCTCTCTTACTTCAAATGAAGTTTGGACCTAACTGTTTCAATTAGCTCCTCCTTAACTACTCTCTAGGACACATCCTACTTCTTCATGAATGGCTTTTCTTACTTCCGGTGCCACCTCCAGATTAGTTTGATTGGTTTCGTCCCTTGACGGAACCACCCACTGAAGGAGTCAAAGTTCATATTTTCTGGTTCGGTTTGCATTTTACTGTTTTCAAAAACAATGTTTTGGTCTGGTTTACGAAACTGCTATTCGTGCAGTCTTATGCTGTACACATCTACTCCCTTTTCTACCTTAACTTCAGGTAGATCCTTCATCACTCTACTTTCACTATATATATTCTACCAGTGGTTTTCCTAACTAATTTTCCTAGCTATATACTAGACAGACTCTTGTTGTTTCCTAACATGAATGGAGGTACGGTAAAAGGAATGAAACGCATTACAGCTACAAACCAAAATGGACGCTGCAAAGGACCTTTAGTAATGCCTACAATGCACCCCGTGAGGTCCATTGACAGCGCTAACCTTCTATGGGGAATGTGTTTTGACGTTATGGACATGTTTTTTCCCGACTGGGTCACTCTCTCATGAGAACCTCCTCTCTGACCCCATGAGGAAACCGGCCTTCCAGAATTTTATGGAAATGGAAAATACATATTTTTCAGCAACGCCTCTTCTGTTTCCAGTTTGGATTTTATGGACAACTTTCGAGATGCCGTCTTCAGTGCATCCGTCCAGGCAATAAACAGTTGAGCAAAAGCAAATATGGCTGCTCGCAATGATAAGGGGTTTCTACCACACACATTCACACACACAAACACACACACACACACACACACACACACACACACACACACACACACACACACATATATATATATATATATATATATATATATATATATATATATATATATATATATATAATATATATATATATATATATATATTTTACAGGATAAATGGGTTAAACGGATGGGTGGGTATACCAGTTGAGCCATAGGCAACCTCTACCTTGGTAAGTTAATGCCCCCGTCATCAAAAACTGGATTTCTGCCCACCTTTTGGTAGCTGGCCTAAGCCTCCTTAAGGAGATCGGAGGGATTGGAGGGGGGGGGGGGTTGTTGTTAGTGGGTGCCATGTCTTTCCTTGTTTTCTAAATAATGAAAAGCTAAACCCACCTGATGAGTCCCTTTGGCAAGGGTGAAACCTCCTAATAATAATAAGAATAATAATAATAATAATAATAATAATAATAATAATAATAATGATAATAATAATAATATATATCCACAGTTATATATATATATATCAGACACCTTTCTGGAATCTGGTTGATTCCCATTTTGAATTGGGAATCGAAGAGGTTCCAGGAGGCTCTCTGTAGAGATTTTTCAAAATGTTTGTACCCATAAGTATCTGCGGATTTGTTCTCTATTTCAAGGCTCATGGTTCTATAATAATAATAATAATAATAATAATAATAATAATAATAATAATAATAATAATAATAATAATAATAATAGAAAAAAATATTAATTATAATAATATTATTATCGATAATAATGCCATTTTATAAAAATATTCAATATTAGTCACTTAATGGTGATGAAATTCACAATTATGTCATTGGAATTATATATATATATATATATATATATATATATATATATATATATATATATATATATATATATATATATATATATATATATATATATATATATATATATATATATATATATATATATATATATATATATATATATATATTGTGTGTGTGTGTGTTTGGTGACGAAACAGAGAAAAATCTTTTTATTTTTTTTTTTCCTCCTTTTTTTTTTCTCTCTCTCTCCTCTCCTCTCTATCCCTCTCTCTCTCTCTCTTCTCTCTCTCTCTCTCACTACGTTCCATTCAGTATCTTGTTTTGTTTACTTGTTTGTGTGATGTTTTTACGTTGTGGCAAAATGATAACTTCTTTTCGTGCCAACATCTTCCACGCCACTGTTTCCTCTCCATTCTTCCTAAAACATCAACAGAAGTCGTTGCGTAGAGTTGACCTCTAAGCAACCTCTCCTAAACTGTCGATAGTTCCCAACTTTCTTAATTTACTGAAAACAAACTTCTCTCATTTCATCGGCTCCTTCCTGTGTCCAAGAGTGGTTAGTGCTCCTCTCTAGACGGCAATATATCGGTACAGCAGCTTGGCTATAAAAAGAAAAAAAAAAAAAGCCTAACTTGTAGACAGACGGCTGAGAGACGTATAGACCAGCTTATTTTCTCTAGAAACACGGAACACCGATACAGAGACGGAAATCACGACATGGGAATGGTGCGAATAAAGGTTGAATAAGATGATGTGGGAATGAAGTATGAACAAGGCGTGATCCGACCTCCAGCTTGCTCGGTCCGTGTGCGTGCAAGATTTTCCCTCAAGCGCATGAGTTGCAAACATTATATTCCTAATTTTCAACGTGAATAAAACGTGCCTTTTAATGGAAATGGCTTAGAACTAAATATTATTATTATTATTATTATTATTATTATTATTATTATTATTATTATTATTATTATTATTATTATTATTATTATTATTATTATTATTATTATTATTATTATTATTATTATTATTATTATTCAACATAACACTAGTGATAGAAATTAAAGTGCGCATTTCTCCTGAACATAAAGGAAGCCTTCTTCTCGAGAGCCTATTTCCTCGACAGAAAAAATTATTCGTAGAGTTTAAAAGAAGCCAGGATATTGTGGATGCACAGTAAAACCTGCTCCTACAGATAAGTGAGCACACGATATCTCCTCTTAGGATGCACTAACAGGTCTTTGAGACATCCTAATCTTTGTAACTCTCTCTCTCTCTCTCTCTCTCTCTCTCTCTCTCTCTCTCTCTCATTAGAACCACTTGGAAGCAAACGTGTCCCGTGGGTAGCATTACATCTCTGTCATGACCATAACATATTTTGCGAGTCGGGAATCAGCGGTTAAAAGACACAGCAGCAAAGAAGACACTTAAACACGTCCTCGTTTTTTCCCACGCGGCTGATCAAATGCAAATGGAAACTTACAGCGAGTTACAGGACTTAATTACAGTCGTGTCTGAAGCGCAGTTTTACAGCCAAAGAGTGAAATGAAGTGTCTCTCCTAATTCCAAAGGACAACTTTTGCCTGTCTCAGTGTTTCACTCTACTGACTACTCACAATGGCAACCTCCTAACTGTCGGGGGTTTGTGTATTTCTCTAAATCATTTATTGGAAATTTATTCTTTTTTACGATTTGCAAATAAACCAACAAGAGATTACGTTCATATACAATGACAATACATATCGATTTTCTTGGCTTAATGCTTGCCAAGCATTGACACAGTTATGTTTGCATTTTTGAAGGATAAACCTTTTATTTGATGAAATATTTAAGTGAATTTCATTCGTTATTAGCCTAATCGATTCTAATGACGGAACGCTGTGGAATTCAATCTAATGTGAACCTCAAGGTCATCATCATATCATTTGAGCAACCAGAACTTTAAATCACACATTTAACTGAGTCAAAATACAAACCGGGTTTTAATAATGAAAAATTCAATTCGTAAATACCATGGAACATCACTCATCCTTATTGCTCGCTCATATTCTACATTTACATGTAAATGCCATTATATATGGACAATAATTTTTCATTTCTATAATAATGTGATATGTGGTAATAATGGTGCTACATTAAAACACACTGTTCAAAGAGTTATGATTCCAGGACTCTGGGAATATCACTGGGTTTAATATTTGTTTATTTTTAGGTAGCAATATCATCCGTATGTTGACCATAAGACCCATTAACTTGAAATTCAAACTTCCAAAGAACATTGGTTCCAACCTCCAACAGCAGACCACACACTGCAACAGTAACTGGCCATGATTCAGAGCCAGTGATTTTTCTTAGCCCTGGCTGACGAGCGAACCCTCAAACGCCGGAGGGAACAACCCCGCACGATCTTGGCTAACTTTAACCTTAAATAAAATATAAACTACTGGAGCTAGAGGGTTGTAATTTAGTACGTTTGATGATTTGGAGGGTGTGTGATCAACAAACCAATTGAAGCCCTCTAGCCCCAGTAGTTTTTAAGATCTGAGGGCGGACAGACAAAGTGCGGACGGACGGACGAATAGCCATCTCAATAGTTTTCTTTTACAGAAAACTAAAAACCATTAAAAGAAAGGTGACATATTTGAATGGGTCCTTGAATAACCTCTTGGTTAATGGAAGCGAGTGAGGAAGCAGCTCTTTGATGTACATTTATAAAGTTTGGAAATTGAAAAAATAAATAAATAAATAAATAAATAAATAAATAAATAAATAAGTAAATAAATAAATAGCAGGATGCCAAAATGCAAAACCTTTAGCTCAGGTGGAGGATGAGGAATTGAGAAAAGAATATCCTGTCCTCCCTCCTTCGTTTCCAGGAGAGTCCAGGCAAGGAGGTCAGGTTGTGACTCCAATAAACTTTTTTTTCACATTTTGAAATGGAGGGACACAATTCGATTGTATTTCTCTCTGGGAACAAATTTCTTGCCTGAAGGTTTTTTTCCTCTCTCTCTCTCTCTCTCTCTCTCTCTCTCTCTCTCTCTCTCTCACACAACCACACACTACACACACACACACCACACACACACACACATTTTTACTATTTTAAATAAGCTCTGCCGATTAAGCACTCCAGGAAAATGCTTTAATTGTGACGTGAATGACTTTAAAAAATAATAATAATAATAAAATGCATCGTTCACACGAAGAATTTTCTTTGTCGAAGTTATTCATGCTTTCATCTTATTGAAAAAATTCACTAGCGAACAGAAAACGTAGTCATATCCCACCCAATCGAGGGAGTTGGATTTATTTTCATGAATTTACGTAAAATGTTTACGAATTTAATGGCAGGTAATTGGTGGTAGTATGGAAAGTTGGAGGTGTTATCGTATATGCATGGTGTAATGAAACTTCACAATAAGACTACATATCAGCGGCTTTTTATAGTGACGATTATGTCACAGGATCTAATTATACCTTTTGAATAATAATAAAATAATAATGATATGTATTATAACAATAATTAGGAAAATAGAGAAGAACTTACATAAAATTAATGCAGCTGAGGCAGCAATAACTTTTAATAAAGCATGTTTAAAAGAGGTTTACTTCCAGAGTAATAAAAATTATAATAATAATAATAATAATAATAATAATAATAATAATAATAATAATAATAATGAAATTATTATTATCATCATTATTAATATATTAGGTCAATCAATCAATATTACCGCTCGATATAAATCTTCATTAAAAAAATAAAAATCTTAGCCATTATCTCGACCTCAGTGATATTCTGGATGAGTGTCAGTCTTGTTCAGTTCCTCTGCAAATCAAATGATGAATCCTGCCTAACCGAGTTTTGGGGAAGGGGAAGGAGATTTCACTCACTTGTTTCACTGACGTTTTCTTATTCACCCGACCGGCACGCCACCCCTGCCCCACCCAGCGTCAACTTTTTTTTGGGGTGGGGGTTGGGCGGTGGTGGGGGTGGACGACATAAGATGATCATGTATTCCACAAGTAAGACATTTTTTTTTTCTAAAATATTTCTTCGTTCTAAGTAAGCTCTTTCATATAATTTTTTTTTTTTAATACGAACGAAATCTGTTATTTCAACAAAACTTATGGTTATTTAAGCAACAAATCTATTGAACGACTTTTTTGAAGATTTGTCAATCATGTTCGCGATTGCATTTTGCCAAAGGAATGATATTCTAATCCTGTATAACTACTAAATGAGGAATTATATGAAATGACCGCCTTTATGGGTCGGCAATAATCCAGTTGTGTACATGTACAATTATTATGTTTAAATGACAGATTACATTGAATTTGCCCTGTAGGGGGGTAGTGCCGTCATTGCACCTCATGCGGTGCACTGTAGGCATTACTTAGTCTTTGCAGCCTACCGTCATTCTGGAAATTTATTCTTTTGACAAGGCAGTTTTCATATACCCGAATCTGTAATTTCGCCATCTGATATCGTAAAGAACAACGGCAAGTAATGAAGTCCCCCAGATGGGCGCAACTTTATGAAGGAGAAATATACATTTTCATAAACGATTTTACGAACCTTCTGATGCCCTGTGTCGTCCAAGACTCCTGTACAGATTTCTCTGAAATCTGTCGTAAAAATTTTTACGGTAATGGAGAACATTCAACTGTTCCATTAGATCTGGAATGACTTTGCTGATTGTCTTGTTACCGTCTTATACAACCAGGAACTGGAGTTATCTCTCTCTCTATATGTTACGTCTAGAAACTGAGCCTGCTTTGAAACTTTTACCAATAGTGTAAGAAAACGCATGTATTTTGGGAAAAGTATTTTCTGAGCCATTAATAAATATATCAATCGTCTTGTGGTTGACCGTAACCCGTTCAGCACATCGGTGAACTTGTTATAAGACGCAGATGTGAATATAAATGTATTAAAATTGCTTTATTGCATAAAACACCCCCCCCCCCTCCCCCCCCCCCCGCCCCCCCCTTTCTCTCTCTCTCTCTCTCTCTCTCCTCTCTCTCTCTCTCTCGTTTTTTATTTTTATTTTTTTTTGACCAAATGCTTTTATGCATAAAACTCCTACCCCAACAAACCCCCACCCCCAACCCCTCCCCACTACCCATCTCTTCCTCTCTCTCGTTTTTTTCTTTGACCAAATGCTTTCATGCATAAAACCCATACCCCCAACACCCCACACCCTCCCCCGTGCCCCCACCCTCCCCCAACACCCACCCCCTCTATCTCTCTTTTATTTATTTATTTATTTTTCTTTTGACCAAATGCTTTTAAATCACCTACTTCTCGTGAATGATTACATTTTGATAATTATGGGAGAGAAATAGAGTCTTCAATTATCTTCATCGCTGAGAGAGTTACTGAATCGTACACATCTACAAGAAGTTCTCCTTACGAAAAAGAATCGTTAATTAAACAGGATTTTAGCTTGTGATCTTAATGAAGGAACTCATTATATTTTTTTTTACCTTTATCAATTACTCTTTAGTACTTTTATTTTTATTTTTTTATTATTATTTTTATTACTATTTTATCAGCTTTATTTAATTTTTATTTTACTTTATTACTTTTATTTTAATTTTGAATTTAATTTTACTAGTATTATTATTATTATTATTATTATTATTATTATTATTATTATTATTATTATTATTATTATTATTATTATTATTATTATTGTTATTATTTTATCAAGCTTTATTTAATATTTATTTTACTCTTACTTTTATTAAAATTTTTTTGTTTTCATTTTTTATTATTATTACTATTTTATCAGTGCTAATTTGTGTTTTACGCTTTATTACTTTAAACTTAATCTTTTATTTTTATTTTAATTATTATTATTTCATTTCAAAGTAAGCAGAAGGAACAGAGAACTTTCTACTGGGTTAGCAAAATATTTTAATTAAAAAAAAAAATTAGTGTCCCAATCGTCTTACATTTCTCTTTTACTTGTGCACAGAAGGCAATCATATTATCTCGTTATAATTCTCAGGAATTCATTACTGATTTTTTTCTATGTTGGTGTTCTTAGGGGGTTTTCTGCATTTACCTTTCTTTTCATTTAGGTAAAATACTTTGCAGCCTACAGGCACTGACGAAGTCTCATTTAATTAGCAAATGTCATTTCTTCTGTAACAAAAATTCCTATTATAAAATACGAGTATGCCTTTAAAAACAATTTGTTATTATTATTATAATATTTTATATTATATTATTATTATTATTATTATTATTATTATTATTATTATTATTATTAGTTATTATTATTATTATTATTATTTCAGTATATGAAACTTAGTATTCTCGTGGCACAAGCACACCAAAAGGGCCCCACTGACTTGAGATTCTTTAAGCTTCCAGAGATTGCTGGCTTCAACCTTCCACCGTCGACCCCACACTGCGGCAGTAACTGATCATGATAGCGAGCCAGTGATTTACGTCGCCTTAGGGGACCCATGAACAACACCTCCCTCCCAACCCCCACCCACCGCCCCCAGACCTCAACATTGGTAGTAGTGTCAGAGCTCTATCCGAGATAAACAGAGGTTTTAAGAATTTTATATATATATATATATATATATATATATATATATATATATATATATATATATATATAAACGAACACATGGGAACGTATTTCATAGAATAAATTTCAAACTCATTAGGAATATATATATATATATATATATATATATATATATATATATATATATATATATATGTGTGTGTGTGTGTGTGTGTGTGTATATATATAATATATATTATATATATATATTATATATATATATATATATATATATATATATATATATATATATATAGTAGTATATATATGTGTACATATATATATATATATATATATATATATATATATATATATATATATATATATATATATACGTATATATATTCACATAATACCGGTGTTGCTGTGACGACTCTAAAACAGGGCGAACAATTAAACTTATAATTTTTGCACAAAGCATAATCATGAATCGTCTGTGAGTTAAAAGAGTAGTTCTGTACCACACACACACACATATATATGTTTATATATATATATATATATATATATATATATATATATATATATATATATATATATATATATATATATTACAGAACTCTTTTAACTAACAGGCGATTCATGATTATGCTTTGTGCAAACATTATAAGTTTAATGTTCGCCTGTTTTAATGTCGTTACAGCAACCCAGTATTATTAAACCACGAATACAGACAAAGACGGGAACTACTATTTATACTAGACCAGTAGAGTCGGTGGCTATGAACATTAACACGAGCCCACAAAATTAACACATGGCCAGGCTTTCGTCCCCACTTAATGGCACAATGTTAAGCCCACCACCGAATAAACGTATATGGTCTCTGCACTGAACGCCAACAAGACAAGTTATGCTTTCTAGATATTGTCTAACATTACCACCTGATGGGTATAATGTGTTATGAGCTGAATTTAAGTTAGCAGTAATATGAACCTCGTAACTGTATTTTTAAATGTCTTTCTTTAACGCTCTTAACCACCCTTCGCCTCTGCTTGGTGCCTTATTGAGGTCCCTTTTATCTTCCCTGAGTATATTCGAACGAATTTATCATTTCGAGTATATTTGATCGAATTTATCTTTTCGAGTATGTTTGATCGAATTTATCTTTTCCAGTATATTTCATCGAATTTATCTTTTCGAGTATGTTTGATCGAATTTATCTTTTTGAGTATGTTTGATCGAATTTATCTTTTCGAGTATATTTGATCGAATTTATTTTTTCAAGTGTGTTTGATCGAATTTATCATTTCGAGTATATTTGATCGAATTTACCTTTTCAAGTATGTTTAATCGAATTTATCATTTCGAGTATATTTGATCAAATTTATCTTTTCGAGTATATTTGATCGAATTCTTTCGAGTATGTTTGATCGAATTTATCTTTTCGAGTATATTTCATCGAATTTATCATTTCGAGTATATTTCATCGAATTTATCTTTTCGAGTATGTTTGATCGAATTTATCTTTCGAGTATATTTCATCGAATTTATCTTTTCGAGTATGTTTGATCGAATTTATCTTTTCGAGTATCTTTGATCGAATTTATCTTTTCGAGTATATTTGATTGAATTTATCTCTTCAAGTGTGTTTGATCGAATTTATCATTCGAGTATATTTGATCGAATTTACCTTTTCGAGTATGTTTAATCGAATTTATCATTTCGAGTATATTTGATCGAATTTATCTTTTCGAGTGTGTTTGATCAAATTTCTCTTTTCGAGTATATTTGATCGAATTTTTTCGAGTATGTTTGATCGAATTTATCTTTTCAAGTATATTTGATCGAATTTATCTTTTCGAGTATGTTTGATCGAATTTATCTTTTCGAGTATGTTTGATCGAATTTATCTTTTCGAGTGTGTTTTGATCGAATTTATCTTTTCGCGTGTGTTTGATCGAATTTATCTTTTCGAGTATATTTGATCGAATTTATCTTTTCGAGTGTGTTTGATCGAATTATCTTTTCGAGTGTGTTTGATCGAATTTATCTTTTCGAGTATGTTTGATCGAATTTATCTTTTCGAGTGTGTTTGATCGAATTTATCTTTTCGAGTATGTTTGATCGAATTTATCTTTTCGAGTGTGTTGATCGAATTTATCTTTTCGAGTATATTTAATCGAATTTATCTTTTCGAGTATGTTTGATCGAATTTATCTTTTCGAGTGTGTTTGATCGAATTTATCTTTTCGAGTATAGTTGATCGAATTTATCTTTTCGAGTGTGTTTGATCGAATTTATCTTTTCGAGTATGTTTGATCGAATATATCTTTTCGAGTGTGTTTGATCGAATTTATCTTTTGAGTATATTGATCGAATTTATCTTTTCAAGTATGTTTGATCGAATTTATCTTTTCGAGTGTTTGATCGAATTTATCTTTTTGATTATATTTGATCGAATTTTTCGAGTATGTTTGATTGAATTTATCTTTTTCGAGTATGTTTGATCGAATTTATCCTTTCGAGTATGTTTGATCGAATTTATCTTTTCGAGTATGTTGATTGAATTTATCTTTTCGAGTGTGTTTGATCGAATTTAATCCTTTTCGAGTATATTTGATCGAATTTTTTCGAGATGTTGATCGAATTTATCTTTTCGAGTAGTTTGATCGAATTGATCTTTTCGAGTATGTTTGATCGAATTTATCTTTTCCAGTATGTTTGATCGAATTTATCTTTTTTTCGAGTATTTTGATCGAATTTATCTTTTCGAGTATGTTTGATCGAATTTATCTTTTCGAGTATATTTGATCGAATTTATCTTTTCGTAGTATGTTTTGATCGAATTTATTTTTTCGAGTATATTCGAACTATTTTTCTTTTTGAATATTTTCGAACGAATTTTTCTTTTCGAGTATATTCGAACGAATTTATCTTTTCTCTAATATTCGAACGAATTTATCTTTTCGAGTATGTTTGATCGAATTTATCTTTTCGAGTATATATGAACGAATTTAACTTTTCGAGTATATTTGAACAATTTTATTTTTTCGAGAGTATTTGAAGGAATTTATCTCTTTAAGTATATTGAAACGAATTGATCTTTTCTTATATATTCGAACGAATTTATCTTTTCGAGTGTATCTGAACAAATTTATCTTTTCGAGTATATTCAAATGAATTTATCTATTCGAGTATATTCGAACGAATTTGTCTTTTTGAGTATATCTGAGCGAATTTTCCGCACGCCCATCATTCGCTCACTTCACAGATGTCGTTTGATATACTGCAAGAGGTACTATGGGCCACACAGGGTGTCATAATGTACCGAATAGTTCTGACACAGTTATCCAGACCTACCTACTCTCAATATCCTTTCCAGTGCTGAATGACCTCATAGGTCCCAGGGCTTGGCCTCTGTCCTAAAGTCCATATTCCTTTCCTTTCCTTAGCAGTGCATGACGTACCGTGAAGTGTGAACAATGTTTTACATGACAGCTTACTGAGAAGACGCGACATTTTTATACCGGTCATTCGTATGCAATTCGAGTAGAGTACCTTCCATACTCACGTAGCCAGCATTATGTGGAATTGGCGTATCTCTATGCTAAAGAAGTCTATCGCCATGATATGAAAGTCCTTCTCTTCCAGAGTGAAGAAAGGGGGGTGGGGAGATCTTGACCTGGAAAGCTCCTTTGAATCTTTCCAGAGAATCTCTGGAGTGTTGACACAGAATGTCATCCCGGAGAATTTCCTGGAAACCGAATGGAAGCTTCGCCATCCAGGTCCTTTTGATATAGAGTTGCCAATCTTGACATTTTCCTGAGCTTAGATGTTGAGACATAAAATGGTTGTGGAATTTTTCGTGCAATGGATATCTCTATGAAGATTCACAGGAAATTTTATTATTGAAATGTACTCCATATGCGTAAAGTCTGACCTGAGAGAGAGA
The DNA here is from genome assembly GCF_015104395.2 of Macrobrachium nipponense. Lineage (NCBI taxonomy): Eukaryota > Metazoa > Arthropoda > Malacostraca > Decapoda > Palaemonidae > Macrobrachium > Macrobrachium nipponense. The sequence continues at coordinate 18,311,621 of NC_087204.1, read as the reverse complement.
GAGAGAGAGAGAGAGAGAGAGAGAGAGAGAGAGGACAATCGACTCTAGTTGGGCTGTGCGAGTGCTCGATTATTGTTTTCGTATGTTAATAAATTTCTTCGACATTTGCAATTTCTGAGCTTGTTCAATGCTCTTATATATTGTAAGACCGTCTCTAGGGTCAAAGTAGAGTCGTTTGTTGTTTTGTGTGTATTTACAGTACTTACTTAAATTTATTAATTGTTATAATTTAGGTTATTGCTAATTGATGATTGTTACACGTTATTAATGTATTTACAGTTCTTTGTTATGTTTATCAATTGTTGAAAATATAGTTATTGCTAATTAATGATTATTACACGTTATTTTAATTTTCGTTGGTGAAACAACACGCTATTTGACCGTAGATTTTATCACGCGCCCGAGTAAGATGGAGGTTGGATCACGCCTTGCTCTCTCAATGCATTTATAATCATATGCCGCTCTCATTTAACACGGTGATAGATGAGTGCCCGAAGTTCATAAGGGCAGCAACTAGATGAAAATAATTTTGTTCATCATCTGATATCTGTCATTATTAAAACCGTTTATTCACGTTTTACGTGATCAGTATATTGTTCCCTTTTCTTCGTCCTAGTTCCGTCCTTCCCATTTCGATGATTCCCTTTTATTCTCAATTGCTGAGCCAGTATAACGAGAAAGAAGCCCGTATGTAATCCAAGTACAAAGGAAGACCTTTAAACATACGGTTGGTAGCCCGAGTTCGCTCCCCGCTGCCGGCAATGCGGAACCAGAGGAATTTATTTCTGGTGATTAGAAATTCATAGATAGAATGTGGTTCGGATCCTACAATAAGCTGTAGGTACCGTTGCTAAATAACTTATGAGTTCACGATGTGTGTAAGACCGTGGTTACCTCCACCGTATTTTTCGTATTTTTAGCTTTTTCCCAAGACCACGCAGTCCCTGGACGGCTGTTATTAAACGTAAACACATGCAGTTTTCAAGATATATCGTGACATCAAACATTATTCGGTAGGATTTCTTTTTTATCGATACGATGGTACTGTCCAATTAGAATTTTGAATGAGCATCATCTCTGAAAAGGAAAACCAGCTGATGGCATATAGCCTCTTCGCTTCGCTTTCTCGTTCATTTCATGAGCAAATGCCTAATATACTCTTTCCCTCGAGTCCATTGAACCTCACCTGCCACGAGAGAGTCTCATGAATATTTGTGATATAGATGAGAGACCTCAATTGCAGCCGCCGTATGGAACTCATCTTTGGAAAAATTGCATATTTACCTCATTGATATTCATCTCCGCTCATCCAGGGAAGACCTTCAATATTCCAGGGAAGACCTTGAATATATTGTTTGGCTTACTCGATATTCCGCGCGGAAAGAATTCCATGCTGTTCTGGAATTTTGTGTATAATATTATAATGGAGTTTTTTTCCTGCGGTGCTTTTAGTCAATGTAGGAGAATAAAGTCCATTACTTTCATTGATACGATTACCAGAACTTAGATGTATGTATTAGACACGTTCAATCTCGAGCTTTATGTTTACCATAAAGCTTACGATTGGTAGGACTTAGGAGGGAATTAGTAGGATATATACATTTTTTATTTATAGATATTATTAAAGATAATAATATGCTTCTCTGGTTACTAAATATAAAGCTTATTGAAAGATTCTAATTTTGGTAGTTATCTTTTTCTGTGAACGATACAGGTCAGAGTAGTTAATATATTTCGTGAGATCCTTGTAATATTTGAACTTCCACGGTATGGAAAACCTCTTTATTTTTTAATCTAAACCATTCCTAAATTCAAAACCTTTGCCGAAAAGGACTTATGGACGACTTCAAAGAAGCAAAGGAATAAAATAAAAAAATAATACAAATATAGATATTTTATTGTAAAAAAAATAATGTATTTTTATATCTAATGTTACTGTGTGTGTGTGTGTGTGTGTGTGTGTGTGTGTGTTTAAAACATGTTCTTTGTCCTGCAAAATATCCACCTTTTACAAAAGCACATCTCTCAATTCCTTCTTCCCCTTGGTCGTTTCATTTTCCAAATTTCCTCATTTTTCCCGTTGTTTCTCCATCCAGACTTACTTAACGTACTTTTTCCAGTGACTCATATATTATGCAAATGCTCTCCTGGGGAATTTACATTGCATGAAGAATAAAACTAGAGACAGAGAGACCAAGCTTTTAGCAACTGACGTAGCTTCCTTTTAGACCATTTTTTTTAATCCCCTCGGTAAACTTGGGAAACCATGATGTTGCTAGCAGTTTTGCTTTTGTTCAACTTGCATCGTGCACTCGTTTTTATTGCCGGAAGGAATTCTCGTTTATATTTTGTAAATTTCATATTCTTTAGCTTTATCTTTTTTTTATGAGATAGTTTTTTCCCCATGTCTTGTTTTAGGTAAATGTAGCACAAAAGGAACTCTGTGTGTGTGTGTGTGTGTGTGTGTGTGTGTGTGTGTCTTAGTTTTACAAGTCAATGGGAAGGAAACCGCTCGATTCCTGACCACAATGTATTGAGTAGGCTGACAATAATGTACAGTAACCTATGATATTATTTACTATTGTGTATGATAATCTCTCTCTCTCTCTCTCTCTCTCTCAGGACATATTATTAGCAGGCTTATCTTGTCACTTGATAATTTCCTGGGACAATCCAGGGGATCCTTATGACGAAGGACTTTCCACTCTCCTCGTGCTAATTGCTTCCTTCAGCCTTTCCGTCCCGCTCAGTATCCTGTACATTTTCTTCCTGCTAAGGATGTCATTGCGAAGGACGGTAATCTCCGTTGCTGTTGTTTTTCTTGTGGGGGGAGGGGGTGTTAGGAAAGCCCTATGGAGAAGTCTAAAGACGTCTGAAAAAGGTGTTTCGCGTTGAGTTAAAGACACAGGAATTTTAGGATAGGATATTTACGCTTTATCGGAATGAAAATGTAAAAAATAAATAACGTGGATGTTAAACAGTGCAGAGCATTTTTTTTAAATATAAAATATAGCCTATTTATTTTAATTTTCGCTAGCGAAACAACGCTCTATTTGACTGAAGAATATAGCGTGCGCCCCAAGCAAGCTGGAGGTCGGATCACGCCTTTTTTTCTCATTTTTCTGCGTTGACAACCAGTCAGATGTAGAAGTCATAATGGTACATTTATGTTAAGGTTAAGACTGGCCGTAAGTCAAGGAATGAGATAACTCGAAATTATTGTTATAATAGAAGAGCTCCTTTGTGTATCTTGATACATCTAAAAGAAAACAGATGAACATCGAGTTAAATAAAACTTAAATATTGATCGCTGCAAACGGTATATATTGCCTGATTGATTATTCAACGGTTTTGATCAGATATACGTCGCAAATATGGCTGCGCATCGATGCTTCTCTACGGTGCACTGTAGGCATTACTTAAGGTTCTCTGCAGCGTGCTTTCGGCCCCCTAGCTGCAACCCCTTTCGTTCGTTTCACTGTACCTCCTTTCATATTCTCTTCCTTCCATCATGCTATTCAACCTCTCCTAACAATTATTGTCCCAATAGTGCAACTGCTTTGAGGTTTTCCTCCTGTTACACCTTTCAAACATACCTGCTCTCAATTTCCTTTCCATCGTTGAATGACCTCATTGGTCACCAGCGCTTGGCCTAAAGTTTAGATTCCATTGCAGAAGTTCATTGGGAACAAGCACACGTTGAACACACACGCACATGCAGTCAAGCACTGTAACTTTTACTCTTTGCCATGATCTAACACAAGATTTAAATATTGTCCAGTGTATAATGGTCTCTCTCTCTCTCTCTCTAGACACATTTGCACAAATTCTCGCACTAATGATAGATATCTTATGCCCATTATCCATTCTGGTAGATTCATCTGCAGTCTTATGATCTTACGGCTCACACTTCAGGTCCGTTTTTTCGTAACGCTGTTGACTTGAAGTGACCCAACGCACTTTTGGGAATGGTGCATAAGGCCTGTCATTTTTGGAGACGTCTAGCGTAGGCGTCGCTTTTAACGGCTTAACGTCAGTACTCCACTGCCGCATTAGGACCTGACTGCTGCAGACATTAACTTGATATTCTCCGCCATTAGAAATGAATGCTGGTTTTCTTGAAGCATTGTTTTGAGTGCCACAAGACTCCTCTCTCTCTCTCTCTCTCTCTCTCTCTCTCTCTCTCTCTCTCTTGGCAACTTCTTCACATTGCCTCCTTGGTATTTGACAAAATGCCTGCCAGTGTTTTTTTGAGAACGCAGTGTCTCACAAACAAAGCCTCTTGTGAATATCCATTCGTCAGGATAACTGTTGCTGTAAGCCGTACACAAACCTCCATTGGTGTTCTTATTGATATGATCTAGTTAATCGGTCCTTAATCCAGAGGTATTGTTTACCCAACGTTTATTTAGGCATTTGTGAAACTGATTAAAAGTAAATAAAATCAGCCGGAAGCTCTTTCGGACCACTGTTTGTCTAATTCCAGACCAACTCGGTCCATGGAATCCGTATTCAAAATATTCTTCCAGCTGACATACGTTTTCCATTAGAATATATTTTTGTAAGTTTTCCTTTGATGTGATTCCGCAGGTTGGACTGGGAGAAAGATCTAGGAAATCTCTGACTTGACCTGATCTTTCCAGTCAATCACAGGTGGTGTATGTGTGTTCCAGAATGGTTTATTTTCCAGTTAGATATTCCAGAGCAGCTTTGGAATAGGTTTTTTAGGTAAGCATGAAGTAGTTAGACATATAGATTCAAATGGCCAAAGTCATTACTGTTTCATTCGTATTGATCTGCATACTCTAGAGAGAGAGAGAGAGAGAGAGAGAGAGAGAGAGAGAGAGAGAGAGAGAGAGAGAGAGATTTGCATAGATGTGTCTGAGAATACACAGAATGAAGCAACCCCAGGGTTGATATGATAATTCTTCAAATTCTCCATTCTTGCGTCTGCATGCTCTCTCTCTCTCTCTCTCTCTCTCTCTCTCTCTCTCTCTCTCTCTCTCTCTCTCTCTCTCCAACATGGTCATCTTGACTGACTCCTCCGCAATTACCAGCCATTCATATGCTGATAGCTTCAACAGAGAGATAGTGGTGATTTTGTTTTTGAAGAACCACATTTCACGATGATTTTGGATAAGTATAAAGAAAGCTACAATGCAGGCTCTCATTATACAAGGTCACATTCCGAGTTCCAGGTCACGTGAATATTTTTTGTCACACATCTCGCTATTCATACGTCAGTATTTAGCTGACAAAGATACCTCCTTTAAGGTACTTTTGCTTAAAAAGATACTTCCTTTAAGGTCTTTAGCTTACAAAGATACCTCCTTTAAGGTACTTAGCTTACAGAAATACCTCCTTTAAGATGGCCGAGGACGGTAAATAATCTATTCTCTTTCTTAGTCATTTTCAAGCTTTCATTGCGATGAAGTGCTCTATATTTTTAGCATATAGAAATATTGGGGAGTGTATTGCAACCCTTTCCCATGGGGCATGTAGGAATCGCATATAAAAAGCTGTACTATAGAATTACCAATTTTCTTCGCTTTATTAAAACGGCCACATAGTCTTACGTGGGTATGTCAATGTGTATTTAATTATGAAGTATGAATAAACACATTATGAATAAAATTTTACGTATTCTGCTGTTGTTCAAATAACAAGTAATATTTTGGTTTATTGTTTCTTATTTGAATACTTTCATTATATTAGCAACGCCTATAAACTGAGCTGTTAGGAGAGCATTGTATTATATGTACATATATATATGTATACAAATGCAGAAGCTAGGTACTATGTCGTACCTCTAAGTAAATGGGGATACAATCCATAAAGATGTAAAATCCTTCTGTAGTTTTAAAGAACAAGAAATATATATTTTATAAAACTACAGAAGGATTTTACATCATTGTGGATTGTATCCCCATATATATATATATATATATATATATATATATATATATATATATATATATATATATATATATATATATATATATATATATATAAATCTAAATTGAACAACGGTTAATCACACTTAACGGATATGACCAGTTTTAGTTATATAATGTTCATAAATAACGAAAAAAACTTAATTTAATAGCTTATTTTATTTACCAATATGCTAACCTCCCAGCTGGTCATGTTGCATTACCGAATCCAGAGGGCTAATTGAGTGGTTCAGTTGCATGGGTTCACGAGAGAGGGAGTTTACTGAGGCTGCAACTTCTGATTACCCTTCAAGTGCAGTTGTTAAACTGCCTACCGATTCGTCTTCCTAATGGCATTAGTTTTCGAAGCCATTTGCAATGCTAATATAGCAGTTACCTTGGGCTCACAGTTACCTGGGCTCATTAGGGGTACGTTTTTCAATGCGTTTTTGTTTCTTAGTAGATTTTTTTAAACGTACATACGTACAGACAATATATTTGTATAGTTTTCAATGAAATCCTGTTAGTAATATATTAATGCACAGAACTATTGTGTAAGTTAATATATATATATATATATATATATATATATATATATATATATATATATATATATATATATATATATATATATAAATATATAGATACACACACACACACACACATATATATATATATATATATATATATATATATATATATATATATATATATATATATATATATATATATACTATATATATATATATATATATATATATATATATATATATATATATAGCATATTTGACCATTTGGCACTGGTTAAATAAAAAATAGAACAAGTGACACTCTTACCTTTAGTTGCTGACTATGTCTCTGCAAACGATGTCAAGCTAGGATATAGCTAGGCTAATGAATTCTCGTAAATACAAAAATATACTTTTTATTTCCCAAACTAGCTGAACATGATATGGAACAATGTGATATGATATGGGAACAGTGACATAACGTTAAGAACTAAGTCTGACCCACAAAAAGACTGTAAATTGTCATTCTATTCTCCTGAATTAGAATAAGTAATCACTCCCTAAACTCACAAATTATTAGTTTCTACATTTAAATAGTCAAGTCTTTTAGAGAATCCCATTCTCTAGTATAATGCCATGAACCCATCTGAAAGAGAGGCATATATATTATATTACTCAACACATAATTAAATGTTAAATAAATGTATACCCATTACATTTCTCTCTTTTCCTAAGTCCTTTTAAATGTACCATACCTTGTTCGATGGGCTTCTTTAACCCGAGATTTCCTAGCCGTCCTTTGTCTTATCACTTATCTAAGGAGAGTGTCACCTTTCTCTCCAATGTTGGGCAGTTGGACCCATCATTACACTCACAAACACATGCACATATCCGGACACACCTTAAAAATCATATAGCAACCATGGGCTTCACCGGCCTCACATTGCATGGTCATCAATTCAAACAGTTCTTTCATTTCAGCAACCTTCGAGGAGGGCTTGTTGCTAGGCCCTCTCTTGTCTCTAAGTGAAGAAAGCTGTAGTTTAACAATTCACCGACAGATTTGCTTTTTCCTTATATATAGATATATATATATATATATATATATATATATATATATATACTATATATAAATATATACACTATATATATATATATATATATATATATATATATATATATATATATATATATATATATATGAAGTTTACTATCGACGTGGTTCGGAAGTCACGTAAAGCCGTTGGTCCCGTTGCTGAATAACCACTGGTTCCATGCAACGTAAAAACACCATACAAACAAACAAATATATATATGTATGTATATATATATGTGTGTGTATGAAGTATATGTTTATGTGTGAGAGCGCATACATGCATCTATACAAAATATACGACCATATACTTGTTGTAACTGGTACCAAATACCCGACGTTGTATGTGCCACGATTTATTTTACCGTAGACAATGTCGATGCAGAATATATTTACAGCAAAAAAAAAAAGAAAAAAAAAGAAATTCATCTTAGATCTGAAACAAACCTGTTCCCTGTCTTATACCTGTCCCTCGAAATAATATACATCCGGAAATGAGCGAGAGGTAGCGTCTCGAATATACGTTGTACAATAAAATAAAAACGGCTCATGGCAAATTCTTTTGGAAATCAGGAACTAAACGAGGGAAGTTTCGAAAAGCCCCCTAAAGTTGTTTAGGACACCGGAAGCTTCGAATTCCCTGTGACCGTCTTTCGACAGGAGAGCTTACCAAGCTCTCTCTCTCTCTCTCTCTCTCTCTCTCTCTCTGTGTGTTTGTGGAAAGTTTACCAAGCTAACTCTCTCTCTCTCCGTCTCTCTCTTTCTTTCTTTCTCTCTCTCTCTCTCTCTCTCTCTCTTTGTATGTGAGGGAAGTTTACCAAGCTTTACTCTCTCTCTCTCTCTCTCTCTCTCTCTCTATGTGTGTGGAAAGTTAAACACGAAAAGTATAGCATGTGAGAAGCTATATAAATTAACGTAATCTTCTTTATAATTGAAATTACTTATGCTTTTCACATTATTATTATTATTATTATTATTATTATTATTATTATTATTATTATTATTATTATTATTATTATTATTAGCGTGTCGTTCTAATTCACCGCCGAACAACATCCACTTTATTTGTTCATTCATAAATTGATGAGGGGGGCAAATATTGTCTCCTACAAAATGAACATTAAAAATAATGTCAAAAATAATGATAATGAGAGACGCTATAAGTGCTCATTGTACTATGTGCTATCGCTAAAGTACTTCGATTCGCTGCGAACGCTTATGGTGTTTTCCAGGTTGATCCAGGCAATTCGGTTAATTATTTTGTCGTGGCGAATAACAACAACGCCCTCGTAACTATAATTAGGGAGTACTTTTTATCGGTAGTGCGCGATTAAAAAAGTTTACGAGAATGATTAACAACACGAGGCCAAACTGGGTCAAGACTTTTTTGTCCGAGGCAGTCACTGGAAGGAATTCTATTCACTCCGAATTTAGCCCTAATCGACAAACACTAAAACTGAACCGGTATTTGCATCACCCAAGAGTACGTTTGTTATTCATTCACCGGTGTTCCTGAATTGTTGCCCAACTTTATATTTTATTATGAAGTTACAGTCCTTCGTGGTGTGAATTTACCTTCTTAACATTTGTCTAAATGGAAATACTATTCTTTACAAGTTCTTGTAACTTCTGAGATAGCTAACGATCACAGCAGGCGTAAGTAGATTATCTTGTTATTTCCGTTTGAATTCTAAATACTGTAGCAATACATTCATGTATATGGAGGTTTTAATTATATTCCGCATAATAAAAAGCTAATTACGGTTCGGCTGGGATAGTTGGAACTCCAATAAACACAAGGTGTAGGTATATATACTGTATATTAGCTTCACTAATGGCAAAACCCCATTCATTTTGCCTTCTTCTACATCATAAGATAGATAATGGTATGTGGTCGTCCTCACCATTTTGATGAATAAAATCCAAATACATGGAAGTGATTTAAATATAGTTGTGAGACAAATTTGCCTATGTACAAACTTCATGGGTCCCTGGTCTGGATAAGAGGTAGCAACTGGACTAAAACGTTTTAGACCATTGGCTTTTAATGATAAGAAGACAAATACGTTGAAAGAATTTAGATATAGTTGGGAGACACGTTTCCCTACGTATAAACTGCATAAGACCCAGGTCGGTAAAAGAGGTAGCAACTTGCCTTAAAGCATTTTCGACCATCGATGCACCAAACACTTGCACAACATATTGCAAGATTCCCACTTGATGAGAAATGGCAAAACTAGTAAATGAAGCGATAATGGGAATGTGATAATATTCATATTATCACATTCCCATTCTACAAGAGACTGCTGGACTATCGACAATTCTTTAGCCTTTTCTGGAGGTTGTATATCTTTTCTCCTCACAACCGTAGCCCTTCCCGTAAGTTAGTCCCTACTGGTCTTTTGACTATTATGGCTGAAGTTTTCCTCATTCGATGATTCCGTTTGGCATATTTCTCTCCATACTGACGCAACCGGACATGGATTTTACGAGGCAGTAAGTAATATGAAAAAAAAAAAAAACGTCTTTCGCTGGCGATGACGTAGCAGTTCCTCGTGGAGCGCATCCGGTTTCTATAGAAATGGAAATTTATGTAGGGAGATATTTCAGAACTCGTAGCGTGCTATATATTCTTTCTGTATGTTACTGAAGAAAATGTCACAAGAAAACCGTGAATTTTTTTTTTTTTTTTTTTTGTTTTTTTTTTTTTTTTTTTTTTTTTATGTCGACAGACAGTCTTAAAGATAAGAAGGTAGCTGAGTTTTCGCTTACTCGGGGAGTAAGCCCATCAACTACTTTGTTGTTGTTGGTGTTGTTGTTGTCATTTTTGTTTGGTTGTTAGGAAAGTTTTATGGAAGAGCCTAAAACGGTCTGAAAACAGTGGTTCGGGTTGTATTAAAGATACTGGAGTTTTAGGATAGGATATTTACGATTAATTTATTAAAATAAACTTGTAAAAAATAAATGATATGCATCTTAAATATTACAGAACAAATATTTCTAAAAATATACAGCGTATTTATTTCAATTTTCGCTGGTGGAACAATACTCTATTTAACCGTAGATTTGAGCAAGTTTTGATTTACGTTAAAAGCTGGGAATATTATGTTGACAACTTATGCGTGAGGGGAAAATCTTGCACACGTCCCGAATAAGCTGCAGGTCGGATCACGCCTTCTTTTTTTTCCTTGTTTCCTTATGTGAATTTTATATCCATCGAAACGAGTCTGGATCCGCTCTCTCTCTCTCTCTCTCTCTCTCTCTCTCTCTCTCTCTCTCTCTCTCTCTCTCTCTCTCTCTCTCTCTCTCTCTCTCTCTCTCTCTCTCTCAATAAAATATCAATAAAACTACAACATATAAAAAGATGTGGTTTCTGAATTCCGATAGTATAATATTGAAGAGTACATACCAGACAGACTTTTTTTTTATAACATGTTCCAGTCACGGATTGTTTCTAACTGCATATACATATGCGTGCATTTGTGCATTCATGCATGCATATGCACAAGTAATCAGTTGGTTTATGCTAGCACTCATTTCCAAACTCAGGATTAAAAATAATGCAGAATGAGGTCATTCTTAAAGAGAGAGAGAGAGAGAGAGAGAGAGAGAGAGAGAGAGAGGTCATTACGAAGTAGAACCATAAAATTCGTTTGCAAGATGTTTGACAGATGTATCTCACTGGTTAACGACTTCATTTCACTAGCCATAAAACCTGGGTTTGATCCAGTGGGGAGACTAGAGCAATTATACATTATGGGTGCATTGTGCATTCCTGCCATGCGCATGCCAGTATACCCAGTTGATTTATGCTCGCACTCATTTCCAAAGCTCAGGTTTAAAAAATAATGCAGAATGAGGTCAATCTTAAAGAAAAGAGAGAGAGGAGAGAGAGAGAGAGAGAGAGAGAGGTCGTTACGAAGTAAAACATTAAAATACGTTTGGAAGATGTTTGACAGATGTACCAGACTTGTTAACGACTTCGGTTACCTAGTCATAAAACTAGGTTTGATCCGTGGGAGACTAGAGCAATCATACTTCAGTTCGAAAGACAAGTTTATATATTTGTGTGTAAAAGGGGAAGAGAGAAAGAGAGAAAGAAAGGAAGAAGAGAAAGAGAGAAAAGTCTTTAACCTGTGAAAATGAATTCCACTTTTTGAACCGATACTCCGGAATCCTCCTCAAACCACATCTTTCCCAGTGAAGGGATAGTGCCGTCAGTGCACCTCATGCTGTGCACTGTAGGAATTACTTAAGGATGCTTTGAAGCATCCCTTCGGCCCCTAGCTGCAACCCCTTTCGTTCCTTTTACTGTGCCTCCTTTCATGTTCTCTCTCCATCCAGCTGATTAGCAGTTTCGGGCGCTAGTTGACAATTTCGCGAGGTTTGACAGTCTGAGCTGACTCATATTTGATCTTAGATAGTTTTCGATTAGTTTTAACTCAGATAAACTTCCGATCAGACGAAATACGCTAGAAAATCTATTATTATACCAGACCAGACCTGCTCAAAAGATGCCAGAGTGCCCCAGGAGGGTGATGGCCCCTCCCCTCTGCCTCCCCCCTTTGAGTTAAGCCACTGCTTGGAAGGAGGAAAATACTTGCAAAAAGAAAAAAAAAAAAAAAGCTGACGGTGATAGACATGGAATGAAATAGTGCCGAGGAGTGAAGACGTCAAGACTTACCCTTCCAGGTTTCCAGTAAGATCTTGCGTCGGGTTCTGGCGTAATGAATGTTTCCAGGAAATCCTGCACGCAGTAGTAATGTGGTCGTTTATCTTACTCTGCGTCTCTTGATGCCAATGGAGAAGCATTTCATCTAAAAACAATGTTTTCTGTTGGTTCATCATTACCACATTACTCTTAATAACACTGAGATTAATGAATAATGGGGTTAACTTCCAAATGTCGATGGTGATCGTGATAGGTTTAAAGATAAAGTGGTTGAAATAAAAGTATAAAAAGATTTCCCGTAGGGGGGTTGTGCCCCAAGTTGCAACCCCTTTCGTTCCTTTTACCGTACCTCCTTTCATATTCCCTTTCTTCCATCTTACTTCCCACCCACTCCTAACAATTGATTGATAGTGCAACTGCTTTGAGGTTTTCCTCTTGTTACACCTTCCAAACCTTTCCACTATAAGTTTCCTTTTTTTTAGTGCCTGGCCTTTGGCCTAAATTCCATATTTAGTTCAGTTCAGTTCTAAAAGTGGATGAACTAAAAGATTACAGTAAAAAGTAACAAATATAATGAATTAAAATGTTGTATTTCTGCTGTTATCACTCAAAGAGTTTGCACTGCAGTCTCACCGTAAATTTCCAAATATGTCTATGTATTCACTTATCCATCCTTCACCTTATTCAGATACACAAATTGAAGAATCCAGAAATGTTCGAAATTCGAATTGGTTTCTATTTAAGGCTAAAAGGTTCCATTAGCAATGGTCCAGTGAACACCCCATTTGCTCACCCTCGAATACAAGCCTCTTTCCAGAGGCATAAAACTAATCGCTTTGGGTTTAATTGCTGCAATATTCCAGCGCACTTATGATTAATCTCATGGCAGTTTTCGTCATTGTTGTTGTTGTTGATGAGTGGCACCTTTTCTTATGAAGTAAATGTTGATATATTGGTGAAAATAGTCGTTCAATCCATTCGCTTCAAACGACTGTTCCCCTTAGGGGGTTAGTGCCGTCAGTGCACCTCACGTGGTGTACTGTAGGAATCACTAAAGGTTCTTTGCAGCGTCCCTTCGGTCCCTCGCTGCAACCCCTGTCATTCCTTTTACCGTACTTCCATTGATATTATCTTTCTTCTATCTTGCTAACACCTTTCTTACCTACCTACTCTCAATTTGCGTTCCAGCTCTGAGTGACCTTATAGGTCCCAGTGCTTGGTCGTTAACCTAAACACTATATTCCACTCCATGACGACTGTCATTGTTGTTATTAGATTCATTAATCAGTCAATACTGTGAGAAATATGATTTCTTCGCGAAACCTGTGAATCAATAAATACTGTGAGAAATATGATCTTGATTTCTCTGTGAAATCCGTTAATCAATAAATGCTGTGAGCAATATGATCTTGATTTCTTCGCGAAACCCGTTAATCAATAAATATTGTGAGAAATATAATCAGATTTCTTTGGGAAACCCGTTAATCAATAAATGCTGTGAGAAATATGATCTTGATTTTTTCACGAAACCTATTAATCAATTAATACTGTGAGAAATGTAATCTTCATTCCCTCTCGAAACCAATTACTCGCTACTTCAAGACTATAATATAAATTAAACCCAAGATCAGCTCTAGAGGTAACAACAATAGCGTCCTCTGACGAAAACCTCTGATGTCGAAATTGCATTGTCCTGATGCAGAGTGAAAGGGGGCAACTGAAAGCGATAACTGGATGGAGCATTGGTTCCCCAAGTTCGATCAAAATGAGAAAAGCCAACTTAGGGTGGTGTTTCTGGCCAATCTCAGAACGCTAGCTAACAGGGGCGGGTGAAGGAAGGAGAGAGCGAGAGGTTGATAACAATGGCAGTAATGTTAAATCTGCTTTCAGACAAAAGGTAGTGCTGCCTAAGCCTATGGTTCCTGGAAGCCTACAAAACCACAGGCAAGGGATTATCTCTCAATCTTCCTGGAACCGGTGAATATAACACCCTGAAGCTGCGAGTAATTGGTTTCGCGAGGAACTGAAGATTACATTTCTCACAGTATTTATTGATTAATAAATACACACACACACATACACACACACACACATATATATATATATATATATATATATATATATATATATATATATATATATATATATATATATATATATATATATATATATATATACTTTAGCGCGACCTTATCATCTTGGGGGTCATATCTACTGACAGATTATTAGGGCAACGAAACGCGAAAGGGTATATACTATTCTTTGATCACATGAACCGATGAATGTTTTTTTTATTTTATTTTTTATTTTAACGTGTCTGGTATTAGCAATGGATTCAATTAGAGAGGCACTAATGCGCTAGCCGTGACCTGAAACATTATATGTCTGTCAAAAGTAAAAAAAAATAAATTAATCAACTTTTTCCTTATTGATGAATGTGTATGTAGTTTATTTCATATTTTCTGTTTCTAATTCTAGACCTTTTATATACTTGGTTGATGGGATATTATCGGTTTTTGACAAGAAAAAACAGCATTAGTAGACGCTGGTATCCAGGTCTCATTCTGCATAACAAACTATGTTCATGAATAAGGAATATATGGTCAGCAGAAATTTGGCGAATTACCCTCTAAATTTACCAATAAATGTATTAAATCTGTACGGCTCTATATAATGAATTTTCAAGCATTCATTTGGTTGTTGCCTTCAAAGCTAAAACCATTGCCTTTATACCTGTATGTTGCCTGTCGTGTATTTTCGTAAATATTCTATATCTTTCATAAACTTTCACAATGATTCTATATCTTTCATAAACTTTCACAAAGTTCAAAGTTACAAGTCTACGTACCGCAGACAATCCGTGCATCTCACGATGACTATCGTGGATGTCAAAAGTGCGTTCGGTGGCAACAAGGCCTATACAGTGGCAAGCACGAATGAATTTCACTTCTTCCATTCCGTGTATTCCATCTCCGCAGGCCATAAATATTCAGAAGTGTCCATTTGCAACTTTATACTCGTTGAATTCTCTCCTTCGGTGGACGGAAATGGAGTGGGTGATAGATCGCGAGTTTTTTTTTTTTTTTTTTCAACCCGCATTCCCTTGGTTCAAACACAATTCCCTTGTCGACTTTGCCTTATATCTGGGTGTGATTGTGACTGACATGCAGTGATCGATATGTTGTGTATAGAATGTGGAGGGTACATAATGCGGAAGAGGATAGAGGATAGCACACAGTGAGGAATGGGGCTAAAGTATAGTGGTTCTTAACCTGGGGTACCCGTTACGAAATCCTATATTAAACCTGGGGGTTACGAAACGTGATAGCTAGTGCAATGGTGCTTTATATTTATCAGGAGAAAATAAAACGTATATTCATTGTATCCTACTAGGTGACACTTCATTAAAAAAACATACCTTTGTTTAGTAACTGAATACATCTAATAATTTCTTAGCAAGGTTTGTATGTATAAATAAATGTATGTATATGTGTATTACTGACTGGGTAAAAATAAGTATTTGTAGATTACATACAAAATGATAAAGAACATGCATTGAACTGCATTTATCAACTCAAGAAAGTCATCTTTTGATCTACTATGCCTGTTGAATATCAAACGCAGTCAGACGTCAATCAATAGACTCTTATTTCCGTCGTCTTATGGTTGTCGAGGTCCTGTGTATACCATTTTCATTAACGCTTTGTTTGAACAACAGCGACCAAAATTAATAATTACTCCTTTTGAGAACATAATTGAATTACGTATGATTGCATTGGATAATATCGCCGTAATGTAATCACGTGTTTTTTTGGAAAATGGTATCATCTGCTGAATTACCCGTCTGGCTTTGAAACTCACTCTCAATTTGGCACATGCAAAATTGGTTGCTGGTTTAATTGCGTTTCCATACTAAATCCGATTTTCGTTTACAACTGGTTTCACTCGCAGTCAGCACAACGCAAAAATGTAAAAGTAGGCCAGTTCAACTTTCCTCTTCGTATATTGTCATTCTTAAAGAATTTTCAGGTTGAAGTTATTGCATGTAATTGAATATAACTTTAGATCCTTTTAAGTGTCACATGGCAGATGCCTCCTGGTGCATTCTGCTTCGAGAAACTTCTGATACCTAATAATAACTGATTTTCCTATTCTCTTTCTTCCATCTTACTTTCCACCCTCTCCTAAAACTTGATTCATAGTGCAACTGCTTTGAGGTTATCGTTTTGTTACGCCTTTCAAACCTTTTACTGGCAGTTTCCGTTTCAGCGCTGAATGACCTCATTGGTCCCAGCGCTTGGCATTTGGCCTAAATTCTATATTTAATTCGACTAGTCTTTACTAAGATGTCTTTCAACGACTCAGCCTTTTACAATCATTGTTGTTTTGCGAATTCTCAGTTTAAAAGAAAATTCTGATATTTGTTTTTTATCATTGTCAGACATTTTTTTCTTTTTATAGGGAAGTGTACGTAGTATATAAACAACGTTCATAGAATGGCGGATCTCCGTTGTTACTCAAACACTATCTTAGCTTGCTCACAAAACGATTAAGAAAACAAATTAGCATAAATGCCTCCAAACCATTTTTAAATATTATGTCAGCCACCCAACGAAAGCGCATCTATGGAATTTTAAATCGTAATTAGTAATATTTTAGGAGGTTTTCGGAAAAATTTATGATCCTCTTGCTGTTCCGTTAACCATTAAATTTTGCTCGCCTCCAGATCTGGAAGTTTAATTAACGAAGGTTATTTATTTATTTACTTATTTTTTGGTAAGCTAACTTTCATGAGGAAAACTGCTTTATCGTACCTATACAGTATTCCTATTTCAAATTTCGCGTTCATTTTATCTTTAGTGTGATAAACCTTTTAGCTAAGCGATAATGTTCGTTACACCAGCAGTTGTTATCTGGTATGCTCTAATCTCTATGCAATGGCTTGTGTTACCTTTTTATTAATTACATATCCATTCCACTATAGCGTCGATTATCCACAAAGCATAGAATGTAAAGGAGTGGGTCGTGATTTTTAATTCTCCATCTTGCAAATGGATCTTTACACGAAAATCAGTATTTAATTCCTCATGATTTCCATTTCAGTTTTCTGTAAGTGAAAACTATTAAGATGGCATTGTCTGTCCGCCCTCAGATCTTCAAAACTAGAGGCTAGATGGCTGCAAATTGGTGTGTTGGTCACCCACCCTATCCTGAAACATACTAAATTGCAGCCCTCTAACCTCAGTAGTTTTTATTTCAAGGTTAAAGTTAACTGTGATCGTGCGTCTGGCAACCCTGTAGGACTGGCCGTGGCTGAAAGTTTCATAGGCCGTGGGTCATCTAGCCTCAGTAGTTTTTTATTTTCTTCAAGGTTAAATTAGCCATGATCGTCCGTCTGGTAACGCTATAGGACTGGCCGTGGGTCATCTATCCTCAGTAGTTTTTATTTCCTTTAAGGCTTGAGTTAGCCATGATCGTCCGTCTGGTCACGCTATAGGGCTGGCCATGGGTGGTCTAGCCTCAGTAGTTTTTATTTTCTTTAAGGTTTAAGTTAGCCATGATCGTCCGTCTGCCAACGTATTAGGACTGGCCGTGGGTCATCTAGCCTCAGTAGTTTTTATTTTATTTCAAGGTTAAAGTTAGCCATGATCGTGCGTCTGGCAATGCTATAGGACTGGCCGTGGGTCATCTTGCCTCAGTAGTTTTTATTTCAAGGTTAAAGTTAGCCATGATTGTCCGTCTTACAACGCTATAGGACAGGCCGTGGCTGAAGCTTTCACGGGCCACGGGTCATATTATGCGCTGTGTAGAAAACTCGACTGCGCATTTGTTTACTAGTTATAATTCTCGGTACATTACTTCTTTGTTGACATCATCAGTCAGTCGTCCACACTGAAAGGGAATACGAGTTCAAAAGTGATTTATTTCAACCCATGAGCGTCCCTTGATGGTATTGTGGCAGGGCAGCCGAGCTGTTCCTCGTTTAAATTCAGCGCTGTGCCCTAA
>NC_087204.1:18250908-18288408 GCF_015104395.2 Macrobrachium nipponense | reverse complement strand
GTGAAATTAGGTCGAGTGTGGCATTACTATGATAATAATCTACACTCTCATCACGTGAGCTTTATTATTATTATTATTATTATTGCCCTCTCTCTCTCTCTCTCTCTCTACTCCTTCTTCTCTATCCCGCCACTTCCTCTCTCTCTCTCGTCTCTCTCTCCTCTTCTCTCTCTCTCGCCTCCTCTCTCTCTCTCTCTCTCTCTCTCTATCTCTCTCTCTCTCTCTCTCTCTCTCCCAACGGGCCGTTTCGTCAAGATCTACAGGACATTTTCCACCGATGACTGCTGAGGACTGAACTATTATTATTGTTATTATCACAGATTTGTTGACGGGTATAGGAGAACTCATAGTAGGAAAACAGCTAGCTTATGATTATAAAGGGTTGTAATCTTTAGCAGGCATTTTTCAACTTAAAAAAAAGAATATCTAAAAAGGACAGCATCTATGGCAATGAAAGTCGGTAAAGAGGTATTTCTCTATGACCAATTTTCCAGATTTCTATCCTTGAGGGGTTTCGGCTCACGCCTTGCTTTGTTTTCCGGAAATGCCTCGTAGGACTTCACTTATACATTCATCCATTAATAATTCATAGAGAGAGACAGAGAGAGACAGAGAGTACTGGAAAGCATACATACTGCACTGCCGATATGATAATAATAATACTGTATTAGTTTTAGTCGTAATAATATTATCAAATTCCAGCAATAGCAGCAGCGAACGCTTTCCCCCTCCTTGAATTCCGTCATTTTTTCATTATGCATTTATACATTTATGCTATCGTTTGCATATCGCTTTGTATGAAGAACAACGCTTATTAAATAAACCATTGCTTTGGCAAAGTGATTAGATTGGGTGACAACGGGACAATGGAAGGACAAATGGAAATTCTGTGATTGGCCATAATGGCAAATTTGTTCCTGTTTGCAAAAGGCTTCCATGAATTGTCTGGACATCCAGCCACGCGAATACTCCTAGGTATCATGCATTTATGTATTACTTTCGTGACGCACCCTATTCCAGTCTGATATATATATATATATATATATATATATATATATATATATATATATATATATATATATATATATATATATATAGGTCATAGTACTTGGCATTTGGCTTAAATTCTCTATTCTATTCAATTCAAACCCAAAGGATTTGGATATCTCTTTTAAGAAAAGCATGAATGACACAAGTGCTATATATATATATATATATATATATATATATATATATATATATATATATATATATATATATATATATATATATATATATATATATATATATATATATAGGGTGTCCATAAATTCCCAGTGCCCTTACAAGTATTTATTGCTCACAATGGTACTGGGATTTTATGGACACCCTGTATATATACATACATACATACATATCTTTTTTTTTATGAATTTTAGCAGTGTTCAGCATACAAGCAAAGCAATATATTCACTAGCCAGTGTACTTACCAAACAGAATCATAATCAGATTACCATTTTAGCATCGCTCTTCTTCCAGCATTCTGTGTCCAGAAACAGCATACTTACAGAGGTGATTTGCAGAATTAACAACCGCCCCCGCCACCCATCGATGGGAACTCATTCAGATTCCTTGGAATGAATGACCTTTTTGAAAAGGATGGCACTGCAAGCACATTACCAGGGAGTCGGGTGTATTGTGCAATGAATTTCTTGCCCGCTCAGTATAATCTTCTTGGTCTTGACGCAGCAGACAATAGGCGCGAAATTAATGAACAGGGGGCGGGGGTGGGGGCGGATTGTCGGGTGGGGGCGGGGGACAGGAGTTAAGCAGAGCTAGGATCTGGAAAAAATTTACCGTTCAAGCTGGTTGGGCTGAGATTAACAATATCTCACTCCGCGTATTTGTAGGTAGCGCTGCGTGGTTATTATCATGCTTGTTACTTTCGTGAATAAAAGATGACAAAAATGTTATTTGATAAAGAACTGAGGAAATTCGAGGTAATAAATATGTCCTCATACGCTGGGCTAATCTATATTTATGAAATTTAAATGAAGAGGAACGCTAAAAGCTAAATCGATTTATAGAATGATTATTAAGCATGAGTGTCAGCGCGAGTAAATAAATAAGAAACTTCGGCGCGCTCAAGTTTTCTGTAAATCGTATAATGCCATATGAGCCGCGGCACAATAAACTTTCAACCTTGACCCGATCATAGTAAATTTTAACCTTTTTTAATAAAATTAAAAATACTACGGTTTGAGTGCTACACTTTGGTATGTGTGATGACTGGAAGGTGGTTGTTCAACATACCAACTTGCAGCCATCTAGCCTCAGTAGTTTTTTAAGATCTGAGGGCGGACAGTCTCTGAAATATAGTACTTACTTTCTATATTTTGGCGTTTTTATAGGCTCCTTTTATTAGATGAAATTCTGTTGTAACAGAATGTTTACCAGTCCTATATATATAATCCTATATATATATATATATATATATATATATATATATATATATATATATATATATATATATATATATATATATATAGGCTTATATATGAATCACGATGATGAGATCAGACTCATATATATATATATATATATATATATATATATATATATATATATATATATATATATATATATATATATCTATATATATATATATATATATATATATATATATATATATATATGTGTGTGTGTGTGTGTGTGTGTGTGTGTGTGTGTGTAAACTAGTATACGGACTGAGGAAAAAGAGAGGGACCACTGGCTTTCACGGGAGAGGTCACTCCATCAGTGTAGGAAAAAAAAGTCCCTGAAAGGTTCCTCTCTGTATGATAGAAGTGTCGGTCACTTTCATCCTAAATTGGATTTGCGCTTTCCAGTGGCCGATGCCGCCAAAACAAAACCACGTTACCACCAACATGCAGCGGAGTTCAGTGATTTGCTTCTTCAGCTCTGACAAGAGGAAAGTCGCTGGCAGGTTCTCATTGTCAGATATAGAAGAAAAATAATGTTTCTGAAGCTTGTAATATGATTGTTTAGGGGTAATGTAGCGCCTTCATTATTGCAATGCATTACCGTCTAGCAATTTATAATGAACATGATTCAGACGGGTTCTCTTTTCAACTGTTCAGCCAAATGGTTCGTCGTAGAAATAGAAATGAAAACAAAAATGAATAAATAAAAATGATAGCAAATATTGCTATTACATACCAACACTCTTTTTGAGAATCGTAGATGTAATATTTAGAATACGTAATATTAATAAAAACGTTACGTGCTTTGGACGTAAGTATCCTATTTAAAGTGGACTGATGGTAAATAAAGGGGGTTCATTCGTAAAAATTCGTATCAAAATGAAGGTATATTCAAAGGTTAGAAAAGGGTACATTCTAGATTTATATATATATATTAATATATATATATATATTATATATTCTATATATATATATAATATATATATATATATATGTGTGTGTGTGTGTGTGTGTGTGTGTGTGTGTGTGTGTGTGTGTGTGTGTGTGTGTGTGTTAAATACATTTAAAAGAACAGATAATTTCATATCTGTAAATAGAAACCCATGACCTGAGGGGTCATTGGTGAATTAGGACGTCCTACGTGTCAACCTCAAATCTAGATCACGCTGTGCAATGCTTGCAGTAGCCTGGTTTACGTTTGTTTGGAAACATCATCAATTCATGAATCTGTTAACTGCTCACAACACCTTCCATGGAAAGCGGTTGACCTGTTAACCTGCGCCGGAAACTTGTAACTTCCGAGCCGGCGGACTACTTATTTCTTTTTGTATAAATCGCTGAGATAGCTAGTGTTTCGCTATCGACACGGTGCTTTGAATTGTTAGTTCTATTCCAGTTATCAAACGGAGCGGTCTCCTGACCGAACCATCTCTCTTGTGATGGAGTTGAGAAATAAAGCTGTTTAAATGTATCAACTTCCTCCGTTTGAATCATCTCCCCTATTCTAAGAAGAATCAACTTTACTAAGATACAACGTAGGAGAGAAGAAAAGTAGAACCAGTAATGCTTACGAACAACAGTCGTAAGAAAAGACAAACAGTCTTTCGCCAAAGCGGAAGAACATAATAATGGTGGCAGAAAGTTATCTATGTACCTTCATACAGACTTCCTATGAAATTCCAGAATAAGATAAATGAGGAAGTAGGTAAAATGCTAAAAGAAGGAGTCATTAGGAAATCAAACAGCCCTTATAATTTTCCGTTAATAGTTGTACCGAAAAAAGATCGAACTATGCGTAGACTTTCGTCGCTTAAATGAGGAAACAATCCCTGACCGATTCCCAGTGCTATGTACTGACGATATTCTATCTTTACTAGGTCAGAACAAATACTTTACCAGTTTGGACTTACTCAAGGGCTTCCATCAGATTCCGTTGGAAAAAGAGAGTATCCCATACACTGCCTTCAGCACAGCCAGGGGACATTATGAATTTTTTGCGTTTGCCTTTTGGTTTACGTTGTGCTCCATAACTTTTACTAGAATGATAAACATTGTGTTTGGAGACTTGTTAGGAGATATCCTACATGCCTATATGGACGACCTTGTAATCTTTTCTAATACCTTAGAAGAACATCTACGTAAATTAGAGTTAGTGCTACAAAGACTAAGGCAGCATAACCTAAGGGTAAAGATAAGTAAGTGAGAATTTTTTAAAACAGAACTAGTCTATTTAGGTTTCACGGTGTCTAGTCAAGGTCTTAAAGTAGTTCATGATAAGGTATCGGCTATCCGTAATTTTCTGATACCTACTAACGTCAAGGGAATACAGCAATTTCTAGGATGTAGTGGCTATTATCGCCGCTTTATACACAACTACTCAATCATAGCCGCTCCCCTAACCGATCTTATAAAGAAGGGCGTAGATTTCATATGGTCTGAAAAACATCAACAGGCATTCGATACTTTGAAAGATGAACTGTGTAGTTCCCCTATCTTGAAATTTCCTGACTTCGGTAAGGAATTCTTTATTGCAACAGACGCCTCAGACCTAGGAGTAGGTGGTGTATTGCTTCAACAATATGATAAACAGTTTTTCCCTATAGCTTTTTATTCACGTAAACTGAGACCTTCCGAAAGTAAATATGCAGTAAATAGACAGGGAAGGGCTCGCTATTGTTAATTCACTTGTGCATTTTAAGTTCATAATATACGGTTATCCCGTCAAGGTTCTCACTGATCATAAGCCCCTAACCGACTTCTTTAAAGGCTTTAGTCACAGCCCTAAGCGAACTCGGTGGCATATGATCATCCAAGACTTTGGCGCGAGGATTGGGTATTTACCTGGGAAAGCAGATATTGTTGCTGACGCATTATCACGCAACCCCTCGTCATCTTGTACGGAGCCATTAGCTGAATTAATAGATATATCAACCTCCATGCCCATAGTTAAAACTATATCTGAACAGGAAGATTTGGGCTGGAGTGCTGAACTATTACAGACGGAACAAAGGAAAGATCAGCAATTAGAAAAAATCATAAACGCATTAAACGGAAATCCTAAGGAAAAGGAATATATAAAGTATAAGCAGCAGAATTATATAATCAAAGATAATATCCTGTGTAGATCCGTGACTAGGAAAACCCGCAACATACCACAGTTGAATAACGACCCAGGTGGTGGTACCGATTTCACTCATACGCCACTGTCTTAAAATGGTTGCATGCAAATCCACTGCATGGACACCAGGGTTTTTCCATCATGTCACAGAAGCCAAATCCTTATTTTATTGGCATACGATGCTTACAGATATAAAAAAAGCACATAGCTAATTGTCGCACTTGTCAAGAATACAAAGGGCACACGAAGACACCTGTCAGCCTAGGGGCTTATCCCGTGCCAAATCAACCCTTTGAAAGAGGATATAAGCACCTCCTAGTAATCATAGATGCCTTGACTCGATATACAGAACTTATAGCGCTTAAAACAAAAACCGCAGTCGAGTGCGCTAGGAAGTTTTACGAGTGCTACATTTGTAAACATGGAAACCACACATGATCATATCAGACTCTGGCGGAGAATTCAATAATCACTTCCTTAACTCCTTGTGTGAATTCCTTTGCATAAAGAAAATCAATACCATGATCTATCACCCAGAGTCTAACGGGCTAGTGGAAAGGGCAAATCGTAAGGTTTTAAAAACATTTAAGGGTCACCTTAGGGGGATGGACCCCAACTGGGACATTGCTATACCTGCGGTACTAAGCACTCTTAATCACTCATATCATGTATCTATTAAATGGTCACCGCACGAGGCACTGTACGTACCCCAGCTAGAACGCCTTTCCATGTATTAACGCTACAACCAATTTTATCAAATCCTCTAAAGGATGTTATGGATGCAAGCATAAGTCGATAATATACTTCGTAAGAATTTAGAAGAATCACAAATTATAATGAAAAGAAATCATGATAAAATAGCTAAGCCAACTAGAACATATGCCGTGGGCGATAAGGTATACATACAAGTATACGTACATAAGGGTTTAAATTATAAACTGACACCTAAGTTCGAAGGCCCGTTTAACATTTTAGAAACTTTAACGGCCAATAGATTTAGGGTTCAAAACGTATCCAACCACTGATATGAGAATTGTTTCATTGGCACATATCAGAAACTAAAAAACAAAAAAAAGGCAGATGGAGTGAGGGAAATTTTTGTATCTATGAAACTTGTATAATAACTTATATATATATATATATCTATCACATTTGTATGTAAACATATTCTTTAACATGAGTTATTACATATATTTTACTCATTGCAGGTTTCCAAAATGAATCTGTTATTGTTAAGTGTGATATTGTTCGTTCAGACATCTTTGTCGTGTGGGAAGAGCGCTAAAACGAAAGAATTAGAGTTTAATCATGGCACTATTATCGAAAGAACAGAAGACATTTTCATTACAGCGAGTAATATAGTCATAGAAGTAGACATGCAGGTGATATTTTTGCCTGAGGATGACGTCCTTAACCTAAAGAATGACCTGTTGAGGTTTGCTGTTTCGTTAAGGGAAATGCACCAACGTTATTTTCATGCTAACTCAGAGATTTCGCTAGCTCAAACCCTAAGCGTCGCGGAAATGTTATCTTACGACTTGCAGAATAAAACCACTGAGGCGGAGGAACTTTCTCGGGACTTGCTGATGTGGTCTGTGCGGCACAATACTCTCGAACGTCGCAACCCGCTTATTTTTGCTGGACTAAACATCTTGGGATCTGTTGCAAGTTTAGGCTTAGGAATTTCAAATCGCCTTAAGATAAATAATCAAAATAAAACAATTGAGTTTTTGCAACACAAAACTGAATTAGCTTTGTCCGAACTGCGTAGCCAATTATCCTCAATCAATCAAATAATGAGTTTGGTGAACGAACATTCTAGTAATATCGATCAGATTATGGAAGTTCAACACTTGCTGGCTACGTTAGCTTATTATAGTTCGAAAATAGATCATATCCGTACCAAAATATCACATTTTATTGAGAAATCAAAGGACTATGTAGAAGCTATTACGTTAGCAACAAAGGGTGTGTTATCTCCACACCTTATGCCTATTAAAGATCTGGCTTTAACTTTGGAGAACGGACGGGAGAAACTAGGTTATATTCCTTTATTAGACGCCCATAAAATAGAGTTTTATTATAGCTTAATATCGGTAAGCGTTGAAAATTACAGGATTATGATCACTATCCCCTTTGATTCTTCCGATGCCTGGCAATCATACAAATTAGCACCGTTTCCAACTTTCATGACGAATAACTCAAGTCCAGTAATATCCAATTTGACGGGACAGGTATTGATTTCCCCTGATAAGAAATCATATACAGTCATTAAAGACTTAGATAAATTTACTCACTGTTCAGAAGCCATGAATAATAAAGTTTGTACAGCTGACTCTTTTGAATTCCACCCTATATCAATGGATTCATGTGAGTTAGGCATAGTGCTAAACGGTTCTCTCTCCCATACACGTGAAGGTTGTCTGAAGAAACTTTATCCCTTTGACAGTAATAAGTTCAATTACAGAATGAACAACAGCTCCTGGATCCGATACGACAAGGAAGGTTTTCAAGTGTCATGCCCGGACGGGACCACCGCCCATTCCCAAGTCTTTGTCGCAGCTGATGGTTGTACAGGGACATCTACAAACTACACAGTCAGAGGGGTCAACACGATAATATGTGAGAGGACCTTCTTCGTGAACTACACCTGGGCGACTACAATTATCCCATCACTACTTCTCCCATACAACGCGCGGGTGGCTCATCGTTTGACGCAACTGGCTGAGATGGACCAGCGTTACCGACTTATGCAGGAGGAGAAAAATCTCGTTACTACATGCTGCTAGCCGTGTTTTGCGTTACGGGCAATGTTTATTATCGCCGTCAAAAAATCTTTGCTTGGCGTAAGATGAGGCGAACACAGAAGGATCTTCAAGGGAACGTTTTGCCGACGTCCAGACGACACTCCTGTTGCGTTAAAGCGTATATGTTCAGGGCCATCTGAAACTGGCCATTTCACCTGGTTCCTAGGAAAACTGTCTGGAATTGTGTTGTGTGAAAAGCTGTCTGTACGCTGGCAAATATGTAGGACAAAGAGGGACTCCAAGCCTTTGCATTTTGAACAGTTAAAAGTATCTTTCAGGCACCTAATAAAATATTGTAGCCCAATATATATATATTGATATACATAAAAGTATTTTTCGGGCACCTAATAAAATATTGAAGCCCTATATATTAAACTATTGGTGCGTTTACGTACCTGGAATCTATATCTGTGCACACTTATACTATTATACAATTGTACAATTATATATATACAATTATATATCACAAAGAGTGACAAGTACTCTTTAACAATTATCCATGATCCTGTTATGTATATTATTGAGTAACCGCTATTCTTAATCGGGTTACCCTATTACTATAATCTTCAAGGATAAAACAGTTAAACCTTTTTAATTTTGGGGGAGGGGGGTACCTAATAATCATTATTATCAAACATGGATTCTATATTTTCCATGCATTTTTCTTTAGTTATGAATATGTCCAAAAAGGGTACGTAACAAAACCTTTTTATGCACTTTTAATCACTTATTATGGTTATGCCTAAATATATGTTACGGGCACACTCCTAAGAAACCATGTTTAAAGTAACTTTTGTTATTCAAGGCTTGAATGGTAGCTGTCCGAGCCTAATGTAATAAATACATTTAAAAGAACAGATAATTACATATCTGTAAATAGAACCCATGACCTGAGGTGTCATTGGTGAATTAGGAGCGTCCTACGTGACAACCTCAAATCTAGATCACGCTGTGCAATGCTTGCAGTAGCCTGGTTTACGTTTGTTTGGAAACATCATCAATTCATGAATCTGTTAACTGCTCACAACACCTTCCATGGGAAGCGGTTGACCTGTTAACCTGTGCCGGAAACTTGTAACTTCCGAGCCGGCGGACTACTTATTTCTTTTTGTATAAATCGCTGAGATAGCTAGTGTTTCGCTATCGACACGATACTTTGAATTGTTAGTTCTATTCCAGTTATCAAACGGAGCGGTCTCCTGACCGAACCATCTTTCTTGCAGGTCAGACATCTCTATGAACGTTCTGTACCAACACAAATGTTCAAAGTCTCGCACAAGCTCAGTCAAACACGATTGCGGCAAAAGATCGCTGACGGATGATGCTACGATGATGCTGGCTGGAGCGAGAAGGAAGGATTCCGCGCATGCGCACTTGGGTCACGCTTTGAAACAAAATAACACCTCGATCCGTGAACTCCCAGCATCCCCAAGGCGCGTGATTCAAAAGTTTTCGGCTGGTAGGCCCTATAAGTATTTTTCCGCGAATTTAAAAAAAAAACAACTTTTTTGAATCGACGTATGGTACGTCCAATCGGCATACGGGAGACATTTTGACTCGACGTTTAATACGTCCAATCGGCGTAAGAGGGTTAATAATTATTTAAAATGTTTTCGTATGTTTTATTATTCCACTCTAATGTTTCTGCTGAAGATCATTGTTATTAAAGCTCAAGCTATATAAATATGATGTGATAAAAGGACAATAAATTAAATATGTTATGCGCCTGAATCTGGCGGTAATAAAATTTTAAGTATTAAGAATTGGCCGTAACAGAGAGAGAGAGAGATGGTTTCACCTCAGTTTGTTGATTAATATCGTGACTGCTTCCCGTTCACAATATATATATATATTATATATATATATATATATATATATATATATAGATATATATATATATATATATATATATATATATATATATATATATATGTATATATATATATATATAGGTATATATATATATATATATGTATATATATATCTATATATATATATATGTATATATATATATATATATATATATATATATATATATATATATATAATATATATATATATATATATATATATATATATATATATATATATATATATATACACATCCCTTGACACTACTGTGTTCAGATTTGTATATATAAGATTTTTGTGTTATAATCGTTTCACCCCATCTTATTCGTTGTCCCTAGATAAGATACTACATTGTAGATAACTAGTGGGTGTGGTAATATGACAGTTTAGCTAATGCGACCACATAAACGCTGGCAAATATTTGTAATTTTTGTAGGGATGGAGGTTTATTCCAGTGTTTACGAGAAGTCAAGTCATTCTCTCTCTCTCTATCATCTTCCTCTCCTCTCTCTCTCTCTCTCTCTCTGCCACCAGAAGATGTAAACAGCAATAGCGTGGAAGAGTTTAAGAGAAAGCTGGACAAAAATTATTGGGACTGTGAATGGAACAATAAAGCCTGCTCCTAGAGATAAGGGAGCACATGATGTCTCCTCTTAGGTTGAACCAACAAGTCGTTGAGACTTCCTAATCCTTGTATCTCTCTCTCTCTCTCTCTCTCTCTCCTCTCTCTCTCTCTCTCTCTCTCTCCTCTCTCTCTCTCTCTCTCTAAATATAGCACCACTTCCACATAATTGAAAGGCAGACAGCAAATAAGGAAAAATTTCACAAATTCCAAATCCTGGAAAATTCCTGAAAAGGTTCCAGTGAGGGAATCGTGAATTCGAAAATCTATTCATCTTTCCTGGAAAATCGGTTCCAGTAAAGGAATCTTCTTTGCCCACAGCCACTGATTGCAAAACCGATAAAACCAGGTCCGACCATGAAACCCACGCACGTGGTCGAGATTTGCAAATGACAACCCCCACCTCCCGGAACTGCTGACTCGGTTTTTCGAATGTCTGAGATGACTGTGTAGATTCCTTTAACCGGAAGACGGGATTATGGAGTTTAAAGAAAAATACTGACCAAAGGTCACTCTGTAAAAGGACAATTTATTTTTAGGAGGCCTTTTTTCATATGTTTTGACGAAAAAGGTTTTTCTTTTTATAGGGTTGTTTTTTTGTATGTTGATCTCTCACAAAAAAGCTGTGGATTCGTTTCTACATTATTATTATAATAATAATAATAATAATAATATAATAATAATAATAATAATAATAATAATAATATTAACATTAACATTATTAACATTATTAACATTATTAACATTAATATATTAATAATAATATATTAATAATTAATAATAATAATTAATAATAATAATAATAATAATAATAATAATAATAATATTAATAATATATTGGAAGGAGACCCTCTTTCAAACAAGTTTTATTGAAAGATATTGCTGCATCAGCTGCATTCAACTTGTAAATAGTCTTCTCTATTTTTCTAACAATAGCTTTCTCTCTGCTACTACAACTGGCGAGTATTGCGCCGATATTACTCATCAGGAGGAGTCAATTTCGGGGATATTGCTTAAAATTTTATTTATTTGTCACAGTACATGAACAAATAAAATATACAAGTCGATCTAGTGGCCAACGTTTCTCTCGGTATCATCCGAGCATGATCACGGCAGTGGATCGGAGTAGACTGTAGGTGTTGTCAGATCTACTCAATATATAGCGGCAGGTCAGCAGGGGGTCAACCGCGAGCTGCATTTTCATGGCTGGTGGCGCAATGCGCTCCAGCTATTGGTTGAAAGAAGTTTTCTTCAAGACGCTTCTCGTCGTTGAAGGTTGCGCTGTTTGCAGCCTAGCTGATGCGTCGAGGCTGGGGCAAGACTTCCCTGGGCGCTGTGTCACGACGGCTCGCGTTGTCATTGGCTGATGGGCTGCTTGTCTCATCTGTATTCTTTGATCGGGAGTGTCGTTCGGTCTGGTATTATTTGTGCTATTATTTATGCACATAGGTCTCCTTAGGTTGGTGGGGAGGAAGAGCACTTCCTGTGTCGTATTCAATGAGGGCTTCTCTTGTTGTATGAGGAGTGCCTCGAGCAGTCGCAAACGCCGTTGATCAGGAGCCCTCCCTTATCTTAATATTCTTGATAATACCGTCGCGGGAGATGGCTTCCTGGTGTGCTGTCATGGTATGGTTTTTAATTGCCCCTTCTTGTGCGTGGCAAGAAATCCTCTTGGACAGTTTCATAGAAGTCATACCAACGTAAGAGCCGGGACATCCACGGACGGGGCATGAGAATTGGTAGACTACATTCGACTGTTTCAAGAGGTCTCTTGCTGGGGGGTCGGGTTGTTCTTCATGATAAGGTCGCGGGTACGTCGATTTTGGTAATAAATCACGAGTTCGAGTTCTTTGTCGACTTCGGTGGGGGTCACATTTTCTTTGATGATTTTTCTCAATGCATCTTCGTCCTCACGGTGACGTGCGTGCATTCTGGCTTTGTAAAACAGCTTGATCTTCTCATGGGGGTGGGGCTGCGGTCTCTCACTCTCGCTATACCACCGATCCAACGCTGTTCGGACTTCTTTATTAATAAGTCGATTCGGATACCCGTTATTAACGAGTACCTGAGTGACTCGGTCGAGTTCTTTGTGAGTGTCCTGCCAGGAAGAACAGTGCGTGAGGGCCCTCCGAATGTAGGCCCTGACTGTGGTGTTCTTGAACCGTGCAGGACATTCGCTGTCACCATTCAGGCATAGTCCTAAGTTTGTTTTCTTTGTATATACCGAAGTTTTTAGACCATCGTCGGTCTTGGAGACGAGGACGTCGAGAAAGGGAGCCGGCCTTCGTTGCTGAATTCGACGGTATAATCAGACGAACTGCACTGCTGGAACATGCGCCGGACAGCTTCAACCTCTTCCTCATTCTCGGCATGTACAAAGATATCGTCGATATATCTGGCGTATTTACGGGGGGGTTTTCTTATATTGGAGAAAACTCTCTCTTCCACAGTACCATATAAAAATTGGCGAATAGGACACCGAGAGGGGAACCCATCGCGACTCCGTCTTTTTGTCGGAACATCTGGCCTTTGTGGGTGGAGAAAGGGGCCTTCTTCGTACATATCTCGAGGAGTGCCCGCAGGGATACTTCTGGGATGTTTAGCTGGGGTGTAGAGGGGTCCCTGTAGATGCGGTCCATAATGATATCGATGGTCTCGTCGACTGGAACGTTTGTGAAAAGCGATTCTACGTCCAAGGAGGCGATAGTTCCTGTTCCTGGGGAGTCTCTGATTTCTTCGAGGAATTCCGTAGAGGAGCGCAGGCTATATCGGCTTGGTACGTAGGGCGTTAAGATTTGATTAAGGCGCTTGGCCAGTCCATACGTTGGGGCGGGTGTCTGGCTGATGATGGGGCGGAGAGGGTTTCCATTTTTGTGTGTTTTAACGTTGCCGTACAGATAACCAAGTGTGTAATCTCCGATGATGGGCGGGAGGTGCACGGCATTGGTGGCTGCGTTGACACTGCTAATGATGTCATTGGCTTCTTTTTTTATTTCGTCTGTAGGGTTTTTAGTAAGGCGCTCGAACTTGGTACTGTCAGACAAGATGGCATCCAGCTTCTGGTGGTACTCCGCCGTCTTGATCAGTACGAAGGCTGCTGTCTTGTCTGCGCGGCGCACAGTTATGTCTTCTCGTTGACGTAGGGCCTTCGCTGCTTCTTTCATATCACGAGAGGATACCACTATTGTATGTGCCGCGTTCCGTAGGGCTTCTGCAGCAGGAGGGGCTGCAAGGAGTCGGTAGTGCTGACGAGATTGCGGCTTTCATATGAAAGCCGCAATCTCGTCAGCACTACCGACTCCTTGCAGCCCTCCTGCTTGCAGAAGCCCTACGGAACGCGGCACATACAATAGTGGTATCCTCTCCCGTGATATGAGAAAGAACAGCGAAGGCCCTACGTCAACGAGAAGACATAACTGTGCGCCGCGCAGACAAGACAGCAGCCTTCGTACTGATCAAGACGGCGGAGTACCACCAGAAGCTGGATGCCATCTTGTCTGACAGTACCAAGTTCGAGCGCCTTACTAAAAACCCTACAGACGAAATAAAAAAAGAAGCCAATGACATCATTAGCAGTGTCAACGCAGCCACCAATGCCGTGCACCTCCCGCCCATCATCGGAGATTACACCCTTGGTTATCTGTACGGCAACGTTAAAACACACACAAAAATGGAAACCCTCTCCGCCCCATCATCAGCCAGACACCCGCCCCAACGTATGGACTGGCCAAGCGCCTTAAATCAAATCTTAACGCCCTACGTACCAAGCCAATATAGCCTGCGCTCCTCTACGAATTTCTCGAAGAAATCAGAGACTCCCCAGGAACAGGAACTATCGCCTCCTTGGACGTAGAATCGCTTTTCACAAACGTTCCAGTCGACGAGACCATCGATATCATTATGGACCGCATCTACAGGGACCCCTCTACACCCCAGCTAAACATCCCAGAAGTATCCCTGCGGGCACTCCTCGAGATATGTACGAAGAAGGCCCCTTTCTCCACCCACAAAGGCCAGATGTTCCGACAAAAAGACGGAGTCGCGATGGGTTCCCCTCTCGGTGTCCTATTCGCCAATTTTTATATGGGTACTGTGGAAGAGAGAGTTTTCTCCAATATAAGAAAACCCCGTAAATACGCCAGATATATCGACGATATCTTTGTACATGCCGAGAATGAGAAGAGGTTGAAGCTGTCCGGCGCATGTTCCAGCAGTGCAGTTCGCTGAATTATACCGTCGAATTCAGCAACGAAGGCCGGCTCCCCTTTCTCGACGTCCTCGTCTCCAAGACCGACGATGGTCTAAAAACTTCGGTATATACAAAGAAAACAAACTTAGGACTATGCCTGAATGGTGACAGCGAATGTCCTGCACGGTTCAAGACCACAGTCAGGGCCTACATTCGGAGGGCCCTCACGCACTGTTCTTCCTGGCAGGACACTCACAAAGAACTCGACCGAGTCACTCAGGTACTCGTTAATAACGGGTATCCGAATCGACTTATTAATAAAGAAGTCCGAACAGCGTTGGATCGTGGTTATAGCGAGAGTGAGAGACCGCAGCCCACCCCCATGAGAAGATCAAGCTGTTTTACAAAGCCAGAATGCACGCACGTCACCGTGAGGACGAAGATGCATTGAGAAAAATCATCAAAGAAAATGTGACCCCCACCGAAGTCGACAAAGAACTCGAACTCGTGATTTATTACCAAAATCGACGTACCCGCGACCTTATCATGAAGAACAACCCGACCCCCCCAGCAAGAGACCTCTTGAAACAGTCGAATGTAGTCTACCAATTCTCATGCCCCGTCCGTGGATGTCCCGGCTCTTACGTTGGTATGACTTCTATGAAACTGTCCAAGAGGATTTCTTGCCACGCACAAGAAGGGGCAATTAAAAACCATACCATGACAGCACACCAGGAAGCCATCTCCCGCGACGGTATTATCAAGAATATTAAGATAATAGGGAGGGCTCCTGATCAACGGCGTTTGCGACTGCTCGAGGCACTCCTCATACAACAAGAGAAGCCCTCATTGAATACGACACAGGAAGTGCTCTTCCTCCCCACCAACCTAAGGAGACCTATGTGCATAAATAATAGCACAAATAATACCAGACCGAACGACACTCCCGATCAAAGAATACCAGATGAGACAAGCAGCCCATCAGCCAATGACAACGCGAGCCGTCGTGACACAGCGCCCAGGGAAGTCTTGCCCAAGCCTCGACGATCAGCTAGGCTGCAACAGCGCAACCTTCAACGACGAGAAGCGTCTTGAAGAAAACTTCTTTCAACCAATAGCTGGAGCGCATTGCGCCACCAGCCAATGAAAGTGCAGCTCGCGGTTGACCCCCTGCTGACCTGCCGCTATATATTGAGTAGATCTTGACAACACCTACAGTCTACTCCGATCCACTGCCGTGATCATGCTCGGATGATACCGAGAGAAACGTTGGCCACTAGATCGACTTGTATATTTTATTTGTTCATGTACTGTGACAAATAAATAAAATTTTAAGCAATATCCCCGAAATTGACTCCTCCTGATGAGTAATATCGGCGCACTACTCGCCAGTTGTAGTAGCAGAGAGAAAGCTATTGTTAGAAAAATAGAGAAGACTATTTACAAGTTGAATGCAGCTGATGCAGCAATATCTTTCAATAAAATTACTTCAATAAAACTAATAAAATAATAATATAAATAATAATAATAAATAATAATAATAATAACTAATTAATATTAATATTAATAATATTATAATAATAAGAATAATAATAATAATAATAATAATAATAATAATAATTAATAATAATATAATATAATAATAATATATAAATAATAATAATTTTAATAATAATAATAATATAATACTTAATAATAAAATAATAATCAATAATATTAATTAATATAATAATAATATAATTCATAATAATAATAATAATAATATAAATAATATTACTATTAAAAATAATAATTATATTATATTCATAGTATAATAATATTAAAATAATAATACTAATAATTAATAATAATTATCAATAATTAATATTAATATTAATAATTAATAATTAATTAATTAAATTAATTATTAATAATTAATATTAATAATATTAATAATAATTATAATATTAATAATAAAATAATAATTATTACATAATAATAATATAATATTAATAAAATATTATAATAATATTTATTTAATAATATTATATTAATTATTAATAATATTATAATAATAATAATAATAAATTAATAATATATTTAATATTAATATATTAATATTAATTAATATTATTAATATTATTATAATAATCTTAATAATTATTAATATTATATAAGAATTAATAATAATAATTAATAATTAAAATAATAATTAATAATTAATTAATAATTAATAATTAATCTTAATAATAATTAATTAATAATAATTAATAATAATTAATAATAATAATATTAATAACAATAATATATAAATAATAATAATAATTAATAATTAATTAAAATAATATTAATAAATATATTAATAATTCAATTTAATTAATAATTATATATTATTAATATTATTATTATTATAATTAATATTAATAATTAATTAGTAAATTTAATAATTAATAATAAAATAATAAAATTATATTATATTATATAATATTTATTATTAATAATTAATATTATTATTAATATTCATTATTATTAATAATTATTAATTAATTAATATTAATATTAATTATTAAGATTAATTCCTTTAATATTAATTAATATTAATATTATTAATTAAGTAATAATTATTATTAAATTATATTATATTATTATTATAAATTCTTAATAATTATTATTAATTATTATTATTAATTAATTATTAATATTATTAATTAATTAATTGATTATTAATACTTATTAATTA
The DNA here is from genome assembly GCF_015104395.2 of Macrobrachium nipponense. Classification (NCBI taxonomy): domain Eukaryota; kingdom Metazoa; phylum Arthropoda; class Malacostraca; order Decapoda; family Palaemonidae; genus Macrobrachium; species Macrobrachium nipponense. Next base: position 18,270,640 of record NC_087204.1, on the reverse strand, counting down.
TTATTTATATTATTATATTGAATATTATTAAGGGTAGGTCTCCCACTTTTGGGGGGTGCCGATCGTAAAAAATATTTGCCAAAAATACACTAATCAAGACAGGCTAATGAAATTTTCAGGCATTATTAGCACTATAATAATGCATATTCCCTATAAGTTTGTTTTTATCATCCTACAGGGAAAATTAAAGATTTTATGAAAAAAATGTGAAAAAACGGAAATTTCCGGCCCTTTTACTGAAGGTTATTTGGTGATTGGTGAGAAACTACAGTCTTGAATAGAAATTCGGTCTGCCAGAATGTTGGTATATCCACCTGGAACATGCACAAAAAAAAATTATCAAAATAGAACAGTAAATAAGCACGTAATAACAAAAAAAAGAGCAACAACTTTGTAAGTTCAGCGAAAGCCCCGCCGAAATATCAGACTATAGCTAGGAAGAAATATTCAGGAAAAATTCAAATCTCGATTTAGGGACAAAACCTTTTGAGAGTTTGTAGTTATTATGTCACTTGATAGCCTAAAACATCTAAAAATTATATTATTTAGGACAATCAAAGAAAAAACCACCCCACCCTTTTTTTTTTTTTTTTTTTTTTTTTTTTTGTTTTTTTTTTTTTTTTTTTTTTTTTTTTTTTTTGAGGTGGGTTTTCTTTGATTGTCCTAAATAATATAATTTTTAGATGTTTTAGGCTATCAAGTTACATAATAACTACAAACTCTCAAAAGGTTTTGTCCCTAAATCGAGATTTGAATTTTTCCTGAATATTTCTTTCCTAGCTATAGTCTGATTTTTCGGCTGGCTTTCGCTGAACTTACGAAGTTATTGCTCTTTTTTTTGTTATTACGTGCTTATTTTTCTGTTCTATTTTGATAATTTTTTTTGTGCATGTTCCAGGTGGATATACCAACATTCTGTCAGACCGAATTTCTATTCAAGACTGTAGTTTCTCACCAATCCCCAAACAACCTTCAGTACGAGGGGCCGGAAAATATCCGTTTTTTCACATTTTTTTCATAAAATCATTAATTTTCCCTGTAGGATGATAAAACTTACAGGGAATATGCATTATTATAGTGCTAATAATGCCTGAAAATTTCATTAGCCTGTCTTGATTAGTGTATTTTTGGCAAATATTTTTTACGATCGGCACCCCCCAAAGTGGAGCCTACCCTTAATATTATTAATATTAATTATTAATTATTAATTATTATTATTTATTATTATTATTATTATTATTATTATATTATTATTATTATTATTCAGAACGTGTATACATTCATACCGAAAGATCAGAAGAACCACGAAAATACCTAACAAGTTTCCAGTTCAGAATTGAATAGAATGAATTGAATTAAATGATGTGCCTCAGAATACTATAAGCGACCTTTCGTTCTTACTCAGTGGATTTTGGACGCTTGAGATTTCCTTGGGTAGAATTTGTTACAGTACAAATAAGATGACTGAGGTAATGAAATATATTTTATTTCACTATAGAGAATTTCTGAAGGGTTGCCTTCTTTTTCCGAGTTTGGAAGTGAAGATATGGAGCCCACCCAGAATTACAAAGAAAAAGAAAACAAGCATTAAATTGAATGAGAGGAGAGCGTGATCAAAAAAAAAAAGTGCGGTAGACTTTGAAATTGACTGGGAAAGTTTCTCAATTTCACTTTGAGAAAAGTTTCCCAACTGTTAGAGGATCTATTGTTATTACTTCTTGAAACGAAGCCCCAATGTCGAAGGCCGGTGGTAACCGAAGGCTCTAATAAAATTGTCAATTACTGCTTCATCCTGGCCGTTTTGTACAAGTTTTTCAAAGGCGTCATTAAAAACCACGACCCCATGAAAAGCACCTCTTGTACTCTCTCTCTCTCTCTCTCTCTCTCTCTCTCTCTCTCTCTCTGTTAATTCTTACTGCAACCAGAGGGTATATTGTAGCACTCGATTTATTCATTCAAAAGCATCTTTGCTGAAGGTTCAGTGACTTATGAAAAATACATCTTCATAAATTACTAATATATTTAGTCTTTAACTTCAATATTTGATCAAAATTCCCGTAAGGACGATTATAACTAAACATATTTCAGTAGCCACGAGGGACCATTGTTGCAGTATCAAATGCAAATCATCATAAAGATCTATGAGATCTGAAATTTACGATACATCGGAATTCGAGGATATGGTTAATAATTTATTTTGGTATTCAAGTCGTTTTGTAACGAGAATTTAAGTTGAAAATACCTAATAATAAGTTTTAAGACTGGTAAAGACGCCTTGTAAAATGTATATATAGCATGATGTTAAATTTATGTGTTTAGGTGTACGACAAAAAAGAAATTTAATGGCTTTTATTGTCATGAAGAATATTACAGGCTGTAATATTCTTCATGTCATTAAATGCCAATAAATCTCTTTTTGTCGAACACCTAAACACCTAATCTAAACATCAAGATGTATTTAGAATTTACGAGGCGTCTTTACTAGTCGTAAAACTTATTATTAGACATTTTCACCTTCAATTTTCGTTACAAAACTACTTGAATTTACAGTCTGGCCAATGACGACATCGAAAAAGGGCAGAATACAAAGATATCAACGTTTCATTTCCACTAGGAAAAAGAACAGTTATTGACAAAATGTATAATGGTTTAAAAGCCAGCAAATAACTTCAGTTGACAGAGGTGCAGTGTCCTGGGAAAGGTGGTGCACTCCCGAACTGAATAAAGGCAGCGTGACCTTGAACCACATCGGGTTTTATTCGGAATAAATACGAGATTCTGTTGTCCAGTTTGTCGACGGGGTATTGGTATCCACCTGCTATTTCTAGCCAGTGTTTATAATGGTTGCAATGGTTGCAGGTCCACAATAATATAGCATGTGAGCATATATTATTGTGGAACTGCAACCATTGTCATCATTTTCGACACGGAAAACTGTGCCCAATAGTTGCATTAAAGTTGTTGTTTTAGATTTAGCTGGCCATATTGCCAGCACGGGCTCTTGCTCCTACTAGAGCAGCCCGTAATTACATCAGAACATTAAGTCTTTGGAATTTTCAAGACATAGCTTTTACGTCGACCAACAAAATGGTTTGATATATTCAAATCCATTGTAAAAAACGGACGTCTTTCAACTTTTCAACTTATTCGTAGCCCTCTGACGCTCCGCTTAATTTATCAAGAAACTATCTGGTCCATCATATTTTCTTAATTAATCAGAGTAATTTCATAGGATACTTCCTCCATTTCATTCTTTCCCCATAAATTCTATGACTTTACCCCCATAAATTATGTGACCCACTTTTCCCATGATTTTATCTTCTGGGTGAATGGGTGATAAATACGTAACCAATGTCTTACACTTAGGCGTAATAAGTCGGTATTCACGAGACAATCCCATCGAAGGAGGAGAAAGTTGACTGCCTTTGGGCTTCCTCTTTGAAACAATTCGCCCTCGGGACAAACAGCCTTTCAGGAATTAAAAAGAGGATCCCTATGATGTTATCAATTGCTGCCCAGCGCAGCTCCAACCGAAAAAACAGTTCCCAGAAAACTCGACGTCTCCGAAGAATTATCCTCGTATTTCCTTACCTTTTTGGGGTTTATTTCCTTCACGTCTCCTCTCTCTCTCGTATCTCGTCTCTCTCTCTCTCTCTCTCTCATTCTCTTAGGGTGATTGTTTCTTATTTGTCATCATCCTCCGGGAAGAGATCGTGTTTTATGATCTTATTTTTGCCCAAGACTTGATTATTCCTCTCGGATTCCCAGGGAAACCTCTGCCGAGGAGAGGGATTCGATGATTTCGTCTCGCGGGCCGGTGAAGTTGCTTGCTTGCGAAGCCTCGTCCTATGCTTTCTGTTATCGTCATTTTGTGTAAAATGTCAAGACATGAAATTATTGTCCCAATTCAAATGTTACTGATAATATGCATTGCCTTATTTAACATGCTTTATGCGCGAGACAGTACCGGGTATCACATTCATCTTGTTTTAAATGCAATTTAAGTAATTAAATAAATTAAGTTGTGAAAAATCATGCAATAAAAGGAGTCGTGACAAATATCATATATTAACAGTTCTTTGTCAACCATACTTATAATTATTATTTTTTTTTTATTTGTATTTCAGAGATGTATGATACGAATTACCTTTTTTTTTTTTTTTAATCATTATGAAGATTTAACCACGGCATAAGTTGTGGTCTGTCGTATATCGTTGCCAGTCGCACGAATATGGCTAACTTTAACCTTAAATATAAAAAAATGAATAACACTGAGGCTAGAGGGCTGCAATATGGTATGTTTGATGATTGGAGGGTGGATGATCAACATACCAATTTGCAGCCCTCTAGCCGCAGTAGTTCTTAAGATCTGAGGGCGGACAGAAAAGAGTGCGGACGGACAGACAAAGCAATTTCAATTGTTTTCTCTTACAAAAAACTAAAAATGCATAGAAAAAAGTAAGCGCTCAAAATTACAAGGGACGAAATTTGACGCACTAAGGTGGAAGATGTTCAGGTGTTATAGAAATATGCGTAAGTACTTGAACAAGTGAAATGTAAAAACAAAATATGCTCCTTGATCTGCACCAGTCTTGCAGATTGCAATTTTTTAAATGTATATTATTTATTTATTCGCGTCATTCCAAGTGGTAAATGCTAATCGACCGTTAAACCTCAAATCATGGTTAAGTTTGTATTGTTATGTGTATTAATCTCTTAAAGATAGTTATAAACGGCCTTAATAATCCGCCAGTTCTTCATCGCAGTTGAACGCTTTCGAATCGAGTTTCCCCGAAACCTATTCGGTCGATGGAATGGAGAAGCCGAGCAATTTCAATGTTTTTTCTGGTTTTGTTTTTCGTCGTGTTTTTCTTGATGTACATATATCTCTATGAGGATGTGAACATGGGTATCGCTTGTAACTACGTTATGTAAACATTCTCTGTAAAGGTCATATGTTTTTGTGAAAAGAGCTTTCAACTCCCACGTATGTTTCTAATACGCTCCAGCATGTGAGTATAACGACCTCTTCGGATTCCTTGATTTATTTATCATTCCATTTAGCCTCTGTTCCCTCCGTACACTTTAAACACTAAAATATGCATAAAAAAATACTCATAACTTCACGCTATGCTTCAGCCTCTCAGCTAAAATATACTGTACCAATTATATATGCATGAATACACAACTTTTTTTTTTTTAGATGTATTGCAGTCAGATTTAGAATAGCAACACAATTGAACTCGGTGCCCTGTTTAAATAGACGCATAAAAATGATTTAATTTCGGAGCCAAAACAAGTCATTCAGTGCAGTAGTACCACGTTCGGCCTAACACTGGATTATATTAAAGTGCTATTAGCCGGCGTAATCACTGATAATTTCATTACAGTTCCAATTGGAACAACAACTGATTTCAGTCGGAGTTTTACGAACATTGATCGGTTTGCTGGATCAAAGGAAAAATTGGGGAAAATTAAGAACTTATTTACTATACTACTACTACTAACTACTTCTACTACTACTACTACTACTACTACTACTACTAATAAGAATAAAATAATAATAATAAAATAATAAAAATAATAATAACAATAATAATAATAATAATATTGCATAGTTATTAGTAATTTATTAGTAATTTCTGATGAGTTCTACCTTTTGGGGAAGATAATAATAATAATAATAATAATAATAATAATAATAATAATAATAATAATAATAATAATAATAATAATAATAATAATAATAATAATAATAATAATAATAATATTGTATATGTTATTAGTGATTTCTGACGCTCCATACTTTATCCTTCGAATACATACGTCATCATTGATACAGTTGTACCAAGTGCAACATACTTCACGAATAGATCGTGAATGCTAACAATATTATCCATCCATCGCTTTTCTTTTCTGCGATTCTATAGACATATCGAAAAATGTGAATAAGGACTATATGCCATTTATCCAATAGTGTAGTGAATAAAGTAGTATTCTGAGATCCAAACCATGCACAAGAAACGTACAAGCGTACACGACACCAAACGACAATAGATCTTGGCAGAGGAATGAATGTATGAATAAATATTCAACCTGCATTTTACGAGCAATCCTCCTGTTCATTTTGAGCTTCTCTGTAAAGATCAGGTGTACCTGTATTAGAATTGATGTTGACCCAACGCATTTTGCATCTTGGAAGTGAATGAAAAGCAAATAGACTTCGCTGCATGAGAACGGTTGTTCCTCAGAGGAACTTTTGATTCAACCAGTTCATCGTCTCGTAAGTGGGAGTGTCAATTTCTTCAAAAAGAAACAATTAATAGCAATGAAAGAAAAACCTCTATGTGAGCTCAGAATCGTATATATAATCAACCACTAACGACTTCAAAGGAAGCGAGATAAAAATCTATTGGTAACTAACGAATTCGTTGGAGATGATAATTTCCTTTCGACGGAGATATTAATGAGAGCAAAATATCGCCGGAGGTAAAGGATCCAGGAAGTTATAATCTCCAAAGCTGATTAGTGTTATGCCAACAACAACAACAACAACAACCGCTGGATTAAGTCTTTGGAAATATCTCTCTCTCTCTCTCTCTCTCTCTCTCTCTCTCTCTCTCTCTCTCTCTCTCTCTCTCTCTCTCTCGCTTTATTATTGTTTTTAATGGTATCTGATACAATCTCATCAAACGAAACACTTTTTAATGAAGTTCGATTTTCTGGTGTTGCAAATTGTGCAGTAATCTTATTTATTTGTTCTTATTTATTATTTCTTTTACCAACTCGTGTAGAAAAAGTACGGCATTCATTACAGAAAAATGCAATTAAAAGTAAAAATTAAAAACAAAACATAAAAATCGTAGAAAGGAATATATGGAAGAACAAATGTGAATAGTGTGAAAAACATTAATGCTTTTATGAAAAAACAAAGAAAACAGTTGTCATATAATCAGATGCGTTAATGCTTTTATGTAAGAATAAATGATAGCAGTTGTCATATTTGCAGATGCATTAGTGCTTTTATGTAAGAATAAATAAGAAGAAAGATAAACGGACAGACTGACTTTTGAACGGAATAATGTGTACTATAGATAAGGAAATAAGAAAGGGCTATTATATCAAAAACACTGAAGGCAGCAAAGTCAGCGATGTATAAATATCATGAATACAGTGGAAGACTATTCTGTGAAAGTAAATGATAAATTTTGTTAGTTCATGCGAGCCTAAATGTACTCTGCCCTGCGAACAACTGACCTCGCTAATTGGCCGAGGGGGAAAGTATCATTAACAATACAAAAGGTCGTAATGTAACTTGCACAGGGCAGCTGAATGGTTCAGTGATGGAGCTTTGAAAGCAGTGGGAATGGCGGTAGTGAGGACTGCAAAAGCAAGCATATGTCAGAGGTCATGAGTGCAAGTGATTGCAATCAAAATAGGTTGTGATTTGAATGTAATATATACGCAGCAGAGGGTAGCACCATCACACCCACAGAAATAAGTATCGCATTTAAAAGATATAATTAAATTAATTTTTTACATTTTCGTTGTTAAACAATGCACCATTTGACCGTAGATTTTAGCACAATACTGAGATGGCATTGTCTGTCCGTCTGCACTTTTTCTTTCTGACAGATCTTAAGAACTACTGAGGCTAGAGGGCTGCAAATTTCTGTGTTATCATCACCCTCCAGTCACTAAGCACACCCAAATAGCCGCCATCTACCCTCAATAGTTTTGATTTTATTCAAGGTTAAAGTTAGCCATAACCGTGCGTCTGGCAACGAGACAGGTCAGGCCACCACTGGGCCGTGGTTAAAGTTTTCGGTAGCCTAGAATATAAGTGTTTGTTTATTGTTTTTTTTTTTGCCGTCAATTGATCTTTCAAACTATCTCTGGAAATGAAATCGCAAACCACCGCTTTTCCAGTCATGGAATCACAGCTGACAGGCATACTGGTCAGAAAACAGTATTTGAGAGAATTTATCTCTTTCCTATCCATCGCATAAAACGTCAACTTTTTGAGAGCAGTTAGAGCATTTGTTGAGGAAACAGGAGGGAAAGGTCACGAAGTGTCCAACGCATAATTATTCCGTAAGCAAGAGATTTCCGATTCACTTTTAAATGCTCGACGTTTTCGTTCTAAGCTGTCGAGTCCAGGACATTTCTTTCTGTCAGTCTGACAGACTAATTTTCTCGTTACAAAATGTTCATTGACATCTTTAAAGAGGACACACACACACACAGATACATACATACATACCTACATACATACATACATACATACATATATATACGTATATATATAGAGATGTTAGAAATACAAGGTACTACGTGTTAGAGAAAATATAGTAGATAAATTAGATGTGACAGATAAGAATATCTACCAGTACAAAAATAGGAAGGAACTAGCGAGCCTACATGAATGAAAAGACGAAAATAAGTAGACTGCATTTCTGCTGTATAAAGGTAGCGATATTGATTCACAGAAAACAAAAATGTAACCTAAGGCAAGGTAACATTCGCTACACTAAAAAAGAGCCTCTTTCCATAGCCTCCAGCGGTGGGCGTTTAGGTTCCAGGTGTGCCCCTTCCAGTCCCAGGAAACTAGTAGCAAGCAATATGCTTCACGACTCGGAATTTCTCTCCCTGTATAAGATTTGTTTCGGTTTTGGACCTTTTTAAGATTGATCCTCCCTTTTACTTAAAAAAAAAATTGTATATTCCTTCATGCTTAAGTTTAAGCCCAATAGCATATTAATGGATTGCAGATCGAATACATTGTTCTCGTTGTCGCTGGAAGAGTATCTTCAGTCGATGATACTAAATGGTTTTCATAGCACTAACCCTTTTGCTTGATGAAGACGAATAGCAGTCACGCTCCTTCTTAATTTTTCGCTTACTCGGGGAGTAAGCCTACAAACTACTTTATTGTTGTTGCTGTTGTTCGGGAGGTAGGGAAGGTCTGTGGAAGAGCCTAAAAAGGTCTGCAAAAGGTGTTTCGCGTTGAGTTAAAGATACAGGAATTTTAAGATAGGATATTTATGATTTATTTATGAGAATGAAAATGTAAAAAATAAATAATGCGCATGTTAAATAGTACAGAACAGTTATTCCTAATAAAATATAGCAGATTTTAGCACATTTCAATTTACGTTAAAAGTTAGGAATATAATGTTTACAACTTATACGTGAAGGGGAAATCTGCACGTGTCCCGAGTAAGCTGAAGGTCGGATCACGCATTCTCACCCTCGCAAGTTCACAACCAATTTGGGGGTCTTATGGCCCAGGAGAAAACGTTGATGCAATTTTCACCCAAACTTCGTCTTCTATCAAGGGACCAATCTGACCGGTCAGGCATTGACTCCTGACTGGAAGCAATAACCAAAGAGCAAAAGGTCACCCACTTCATGAAGTGATTCTCTCTCTCTCTCTCTCTCTCTCTCATGAATGCATAAAATCTTTCATACAACATTTGAATACACCTAATTATTGAAACAGGAAGTAGAGTACAAAGTAGCACTAATTCATAAATGGGCACCTATTATGCCGCCTGTTTTTTTTTTATATTACACAAAATAGAATAATTATAACTTTGGCTAATATGAGTTATTCATGTAAAGGATTTTTTAATAATATCGGTGTCAGTCACTGACTGTTTTTTAACAGTTTTTTTATGGAAACTGCTGATTATTATTATTATTATTATTATTATTATTCTTATTATTATTATTATTGTTGTTGTTGTTGTTGTTGTTGTTGTTTTTGTTTAACACAATAATCATCTTCGCTTTTCTAATGTGCTACGTGCTGTTTACAAGGACGTAATTTAGGAGTACATCAAAAACTCCAAGTGGAAGTTAGCCTACTAAGGTCTAATTTAGTAAACTGGCCACTTTTGAAGCTCAGTGCAGAGGTTGTAACGACTTTTAATAAAAAAAAAAAGTAAATGTTCGCTCGCTCCTCTCCAAGCCACGTTTCCTGAAAATGATTTACTTGTGGTGAAAAAATAAATAAGGAATTGTTGCAGCTTTTAGAAATGTGAAAAAGCCAATTGACAATAGTTTTACAACGAAGGGAGTATACTTCATAAGTGTAGCTGTCTGGAACAGTAATCGAACTTGCAAATCTATTTATATATATATATATATATATCATAATATATAATATAAATTATAATATATATATATATATACATATATATATATATATATATATATATATAATACATATATATATTATACATATATATATTATATATATATAATATATATATATATATATAATATATATATATATATAATATATATATATATATATATACAGCAGTCCCTCCCCGGGTTATGACGGGGGTTCCGTTCTTGAGGACGCGTCTTAAGCCGAAAAAATCGTCGTAAGCCGGAACATCATCAAAAATCCTAAGAAAACCTTACTTTTAATGCTTTGGGTGCACTGAAAACTATGTCAAACTGCATTCTTATTGCATTTTTCATCAAAAAAAACTTTAAATATTGATTATTATGCATTTTTGGTGTCATATTTCATCTGCCAGATCAGTGTTGTAGGCGTCGTAACCCTGGAACAAGCGTTGTAACCCTGGAAATAATTTCTGATGAATATAATTGAAAAGCGCCTTAACCTCGGAAAGTCGTAAGCCGAGACCGTTGTAACCCGGGGACTGCCTGTATATGTATTATATTTAGTGTTCATTTTGACGTAAAGTATCATCCAACGTAATCATATCAATTAGTTCTTTTACCGAATATTTTCCATATATTGAATCGATCATCTTTTCATTCCCGCAATTTAAAGAAAAATATAAACGAAAGTATTAAAAGAAGCGAGGAAAGAAAATGTTCCAGAGAAGCTGAGTAGAGAGAGAGAGAGAAATTACCAGGGATGAATTATCTCCCTGACAGTAATTGAAATTATCTCTCTTTTCTTATAGCGACAGCTGTCAGGGGGCGATGCTATCCCTTCCCCTTATCCCCAGGGACGGAAGGGGAGAGATGCACCGGTCGAAATGTTTTTCAATACGATCAGGGACATATTGTGGTATTTCTGGAAAGGGAGTAATGTATCATCTTGATTTCCATCATACAACGCTGGCGCGTCAATATTAAGGTCAGCAAGACACATGAATGTACATTTTTTCTATGAGAGAGAGAGAGAGAGAGAGAACGTAAAACTTCATTAAAAAAAAACTTATGAGTAAGGTCAGCAACAATCATGAATGTACAATTTATTTGATGAGAGAGAGAGAGAGAGAGAGAGAGAGAAGAGAGAGAGAGAGAGAGCGTAAACTTTCGTAATGAAAAAAATATTTAATTTAGGTCAGCAACATACACGAATTTATATTTTATTTGATGATGCTGAGAGAGAGAGAGAGAGAGAGAGAGAGAGAGAGAGATAGAGAGAGAGAGAACGTAAACTTTCATAATGAAAATATATATAATTAAGGTCAGCAGTATTCATGAAAGTACATTTGTTATAATGTTGTGTGTGTGTGTGTGTGTGTGTGTAAGAGAGAGAGAGAGAGAGAGAGAGAGAGAGAGAGAGAGAGAGAAGGCAAGTTCTCAATTCTTCAATGGGAATTGAACGTAAGCTATCATTACGAAAAATTTCATACCATTTCCTAAGCTCTTTGTCACGGGAGATTACTCCAATCTCCCCTATCAATACACAGTAGGAGAGTCAAAAGGTCATATGTGAACTCCATCTCGGGTGAACTGAGATCCCAACCCAGACTGAATCTGAAACACAATTTTGGGTAAATTTCGTGCAAAATCTTTCCTTGTCTTTGTCATCTCAATATTTTTCCGCCACAGTCAATTTTTACCTTGGATATTGTGACAGCAAGTTTTATACCTTCTCCCCCTCTCTCTGTGAAAATGGAATGTTTTCGAAAACATGCCATGCTGAAGTTACTGTGCCATTTTCATCGTATTTTGTTATTTACTAGAAAATAGTTAACGAGTACAGGGAACGAATACCTGTGTAAAAAGGAGTATCAGCCAATAGGAATCAACTGTTGTCCAAAGAAGATATTAGAAATCAAAATTACGTTTGTTAGGTTTCCCCAGTGAAGAATGTCATCAGATATGTGCTTTCTTAAAGGGCTGACATTCACGATCAAGCATACCGAAGGACTTTTCCTTCATTATGGAAGATAAAAGGACACATCCAGCTTCCCGAAAGATCAATGCTGAAGTTGATCACAAAGAAATGTCTTCTCAAATTCTTGACGGTAAAGAATCTATTCTTTGCCTTATCTGACAACGCTTCACATGCGGTCAGACGTGTTGCGTAAAGAATCATTCTCTCTCTCTCTCTCTCTCTCTCTCTCTCTCTCTCTCTCTCTCTCTCTCTCTCGCTTCTTTGATATTGTTGTTCTCAGGTCAACCGTATGAAAAAATATTCTTCTGAGATCATAACCAAAACTCACGCCCGGTATTAAAAGTAGAATCTGTTGATATTCTCTCTCTCTCTCTCTCTCTCTCTCTCTCTCTCTCTCTTTTCTGTCCTATTATTGTTCTCATGTCCTATGAGAAATAGAACCTCTCTCTCTCTCTCTCTCTCTCTCTCTCTCTCTCTCTCTTCTCTCTCCAATCAGGGTTTTAAAAAACCATAAAATAACCTTGTAAGACTGTTGTTTTCCATCCTATCATATTAATTGCATATTTCATCTGAATTATTTGTTAGTTTTATATGCCACATTTAAACCAACTTCATTTGGGGGGTAATTTTACTAATTTTCGTAATTGCGAAAATGTGTCAGGGTAATTTTTCATTATATTTGAGATACTGACGTCATAATTACAAACTTCCACACTAATTAAATAGCGTAACAGTAAACAACTTAATATAAAAACGTAAGTGCCTGTAATTAACTGGCTCAGAGAATTGTTGTAAATCAGTCAAATACCATAATGAAGGTTGGAACAAACCTTTGAGTGACATTAATAGTCATGCTAAAAAAAACAAGGCGTGATCCGACCTACAGCTTATTCGGGAAAGATGCAAGATTCTTTCCCCTTACGCATAAAGTTGTAAACTTAATGAAATTTCGTAGAACAAAAATCATCCTAAATATCCTTTGAGTGACATTAATAGTCATGCTAAAAAAACAAGGCGTGATCCGATCTCTATCTTACTCGGAACGCATGTAAGATTTTCCCCTCAAGCATAAGTTGTAAGCAGTATATTCCTACCTTGTATCGTAAATTAAAACATGCTAAATTCTATGGTCAAATAGAGCCTTGTTTCACCAACGAAAATTAAAATAAATACGCTATATTTGATTAGAAATAAGTGTACTGTCCTGTTTAACATGCACATTTTTTAATTTTTTACATATTCATTCTAATAAGTAAATCATGAATATCCCATCCTAGAATTCCAATATCTTTAACTAGACGTGAAACACCCTTTTCAGACCTTTGTTGGCTCTTCCATAGACCTTTCCTACACCCAACCCCCAACAAGAACAACAAGGTAGTGTGTAGGCTTACTACCCGAGTAAGCGAAAAGAACATAGAAACCAAATCGGGTTTAGTCACATGAACCGGTGCAAAACGTATGCAATCATTCATAAATTTTATGACTGATGACTATTTAACAAAATATCAGATGGATGAAGGAATAGCCCCAATTACTACTTGTTTTAAGAGCCTTGTCAATTCCGACGCACACATGACTGCTAATATTTTTTTTAAGATTGCTCTCACACTAAGCTGTAGGTCCCGTCGCTAAGTAAGCAATTGGTTCCTAGCCACGTAAATAAAAATCTAATCCTTCGGCTCAGCCCTAGAAAAGCTGTTCATCAGCTCAGTGGTCTGCTTAAACTAAGATATACTTCACTTTTTCTTCTATGTCCATCTGTTATTAGCTTCTTTGGTAGCTTCCTAAGATTGACAGTAGCTGTACCTAGCTGTAGGAAAAGCACAGAAAATCATTACATAACTGAACCTGTATCGAATGTATTTAGGACTAAGACTGTGATAAGGGAAGAGAAAAATGTGCTATATTAATGTAGTGAGATGCAGATGAATATAAATACATGCAATAATACAAAGATATTTAAATGGTAGAGCATTCAAATATTATTCTGTTTATCAATCAACGTTTTTAGAAAATACTTCTTCTCCAAAGCTTTCTGAACTTTATAAAATACCCAAATCCCCCTTACCCAACTCCTACTTTTCAGTGTTATTCACCAATATTTTTACCATAAAAAAAAAATAAAGCAGAAGAATTCAAACTTTTAAACATAATCGCCCTTTCTTCAGACTTACGCGCGCTAGATATCTAACTATTCATGCTTCGTTTCAAATCAGCTTAATGACGTAATCTTCTCAGGCACCAGAAGTCTAATTCAAACGGGAAATGCCCCCAACTGTTGCCCGTAGGCTTTGGGTAAATAAGGGGGAAGCTTAGACCCACTTTTTTTAGCCTTCAGCAACAACCACACTAATTCTTAGTAAATCTACTGATATGGCAAAAATGAGCTGGACGCTTAAATGAAGAATGAATGAAAATATTTCTTGAACAGCTTTCAGGAATTTTTAACAAATGTATAAAATAAAATAAAAAAAATCAGAACAGAGAAAAATCTGAAAGGAAAAAAGAATCACATATATAGTTGGAGTCGTCCAACTATATATGTGAGGGAATGAATCTTCATTTGCCTGTGTAAATACAGATATCAGTTGTGAAATACCCTCGGGGTAACTCAGCTCAAATTTGGGAATGGGAATGAATTAATATTCTCTCTCTCTCTCTCTCTCTCTCTCTCTCTCTCTCTCTCCTCTCTCTCTCTCTCTCTCTCTCTCATTATATTTCTAAAAGCATATCTCATTATATTTCTACAAGCATTCATTTGCGAAGACCTCTCTCTCTCTCTCTCTCTCTCTCTCTCTCTCTCTCTCTCTCTCTCTCTCTCGTTATATTATATTTCTACAAGCATACATTTGCGAAGGCCTCTCTCTCTCTCTCTCTCTCTCTCTCTCTCTCTCTCTCTCATTATATTTCTAAAAGCATACAATTGCCAACGCCTCCTCTCTCTCTCTCTCTCTCTCTCTCTCTCTCTCTCTCTCTGTTAAAGAAATAATAGTTTATAATGCGAGTATTTCAGACCATAATATCATAGAATTAACTGTCCATTCCAAAGCAAGTGAAAACAGAGATAAGCAAGAAATGAAAAAGTGAGAAGGATATGAAATATACAACTTCTACAGTAAAAATATAAAATGGTAAAAAATAAATGAAGAATAAACAAAGATTGGGATAACATTTTCGTAAGTGATGATATAAGGGTAAATACGGAGATATATAAAATATTAGAGAAAATAGTGGAAAATATATACCGAAGAAGAAAAGTAAACCTCAGTCATGCATACCAAGAGACAGAAGGATCTCTTTCCAGAAAATCAGAAAGTGGAAAAAAGGTCTTGCAAAAGAAAAAAATGCATGGAAAGTTATAGAACTAAAAAGTAAGATAGAAAATGCAGAACAAAAGATTATACAATCAAAAGAAAAATGAAAAACGGGACTTGGAAGAAAAAACCCTATTAAATATCAAGCAAAACCCCAAAACTATTATACTCGTATGCAAAAAAGATGAATAAAAGCAGAATAGAAATAGACCCTCTAAGAATTGAAGGGAGATTAACTAATGAAAAAAAGGAAATATGCAACAAATTGGCAGAATGATATAAGAGAGAATGCACCCCTTTAATTGATAATGAAGATAATGATATAGAAGTAAGGGACGAAAATAGTGAATATTCAGCAGACAAATATATTAATGAAGCTGATATTGTGCAGGCTATTAACGAAATTAAAAATGGAGCTGCTGAACGGCCTGATGGTGTCCTGCTATTTTGTTTTTAAAGAAAGTAGTTCATTCTATTGCAAAGCCACTTGTAGTATTATTAAGACAAAGTGTATGTACAGGCAAGATTTATGATGAACACAAATTAGCATATATTACCCCTACTTTCAAAAGTGGATCAAGACTAGAGGCAAGTAATTATAGGCCTGTGAGTCTAACATCACATATTATGAAAGTGTATGAAAGAGTAATAAAGAAAAATACTATGAAACATTTAATAAAAAATAATTTGTTTAATATAGGACAACATGGTCTCGTACCCGGAAAAAGTACACAAACCCAACTGTTAGTCCACCATGAGAACATATACAAACATATGAAAAGTGGAAATGAAACAGATGTGGTTTATCTAGACTTTGCAAAAGCTTTTGACAAGGTAGACCATAATATATTAGCGAAGAAAATTAGAAAACATAATATAGTGGATAAAGTAGGAAGATGGTTAAAAGAATTTTTACACAACAGAAAACAGATAGTTATTGCAAACGATGAGAAATCGGATGAAGCTAAGGTAATATCCGGTGTGCCACAAGGTACGGTGTTAGCTGCATTACTGTTTGTTATTATGATTGAAGACATAGACAGTAATGTTAAGGACTCGGTAGTGAGTAGTTTCGCCGATGACACAAGAATAAGTAGAGAAATTACTTGTGATGAAGATAGGAACGTGCTACAAAGAGACCTTAACAAAGTATATGAGTTGGCAGAGGTAAATAGGATGGTATTTAACTTTGATAAATTTGAATCAATAAATTATGGAGACAGAGAATGAAAGCTATATGCATATAGGGGACCTAATAATGAGACAATCACAAATAAGGAAGCAGTTAAAGACCTTGGTGTGACGATGAACAGGAACATATTATGCAATGATCAAATAGCAATTCTATTGGCAAAATGTAAAGCAAAAATGGGAATGTTGTTGCGGCACTTCAAAACAAAAAAAGCTGAACACATGATTATGCTTTATAAAACATATGTTCGTAGTCCACTTGAATATTGCAATATGATATGGTACCCACACTATCAAAAAGGATATTGCACAAATAGAGAGTGTACAAAGGTCCTTTACAGCTAGAACAGAAGAAGTTAAGGACCTTGACTACTGGGAAAGACTACAATCCTTAAAATTATATAGTCTAGAAAGGAGAAGAGAACGCTACATGATAATTCAGGCATGGAAACAGATAGAAGGAATAGCCGAAAACATCATGGAGCTAAAAAGATCAGCAGAAAGCAGCAAGCAGAGGTAGATTAATAGTGCCCAAAACTATACCAGGAAAACTAAGGAAAGCACACAGGACATTAATCCACTACGCACCAGCATCGATAATGCAGTGTGTATTCAATGCATTGCCAGCTCATCTGAGGAATATGTCAGGAGTGAGCGTAGATGTGTTTAAGAATAAGCTCGACAAATATCTAAGCTACATCGCAGACCATCCAAGATTGGAATATGCAAAATATACTGGAAGATGTACTAGCAACTCTCTGGTAGACATTAGAGGTGCCTCACACTGAGGGACCTGGGGCAACCCGAACAAGATGTAAGGTCTGTAAGGTCTGTAAGGTCACAGGCAACCTCAAAGAAAACTGCTTGCATTTAAAGTGAGAAGTTGGACAGGCGATTAAGTAAAACAAAGAAAAAAATAAAACTTTAGTTTTAATTGCTTGTTGTTTGCAAAGCCTTCTTGGTAGTTCTCGTCTAGCTGCATAATTCACTGGACCACTCAAGGAGAGCAGAAAGCGCCACGTTCAACCAAAGGAAAAACAAAAATAATCTTGGCGATCTTCAACTGCAATTCTTGCATTTCTTTTTATTATCATACCTTTATAATATATATTTTGTATCGTTTTCATTGCATCCATTTATTTGTCTTATCCACTACCGTTTCATGTTACTTTATGTGAAATCAAGACAGCTGTTTCTCTTTCAGAAGGAGAGGCTTAAATGAGAGTGGTCCTTAAGGTGAGTTTACACTAGGCTTCACCCCACGCTGCATGCGTAAGACTCGTCACCAACTCCTCCCAAGTTCTTGTTAGCCCCGCCTCCTGGACTGCTCATCAAGAGTCACGCCACACCACTAACTCATCCTAATGAGTAGCCCAGTAGGCGGGGCTAACGAGAATTTGGGAGATGTCGGTGTTGAGTCTTATGCATGCAGCATGGGGTGAAACCTAGTGTAAACTCACCTTTAGACAGGTCGATTTTTTTGGAACTTGGCCGATGTATTCATGAGGTGGCTTACTCCAGATCGTTAATGACCTGATAAATCTCACTCTCCACTCGAAGTCGATTTCTCCTTAGTCCCCCAATAGCCAATTAAATCCACCAAGTTACATGAGATGCGGTTTCCTCCTTCATCAGTAATGTCACAATAACCATACAGTCACACGCGGACCAAAACCTAGCTTCCTAATTTCATTGTCGGTAGCATCTAAGGTCTTATGCATATTTGTGGAAAAGGATATCTTATTTCGTTTATTAAAATGGCTAGCTTGGAATATCCCGTGTTATCCTGCTATAAGTTGTCACTATCCGATGAAATGGTGAAATAGATCATTCAGGCACTAATGACATTAAGATAATGAGCAGAAAGGCGTTCGAATATCATTACCGAAATGACTATGTAAAGTATTGACGGTGTTAATTAATGGAATAATCGTGTCTGCTAATGATAATGCTTAATGAACAAAGACGCAAAAAAAGGAAAAAATTAAGAAGTAAAGATACAATGCCACTTGGAGGTTTTTTCAATTAAGACCAAGTACGAAAATTGAAAAAGGAGGGGAAAACAATGGATAATCTATCAGTTGAGTTCAATTTGCATAATTAATTTTTACACTAAGATTATTTTTGTATTGTAACGCGTTTTATTCTCATTCCTCATAATAATTTTTTTCAGAATATAGTAGGGGTCACGTAATGAAGTTTCCTGACGCAGGTACGCAAATGAGATTTGATAATTCCCTAAACAGTAGTTCCTCCGAAATAGGAGTTTGATAATAAAGAAAATATTGCAATATAGGCATTACTTAAGATTCCCCTAGCTGCAGGCCCCTTTCATTCCTTTTACTGTACCTCTATTCATATTCTCTCTCTTCCATCTTGCTGTCCACCCTCTCGTAATGACTCATAGTGCAACTGCTTTGAGGTTTTCTTCCTGTTACACCTTTCAATCATTTCCACTGTCAATTTCCGTTTCAGGGCTAAATGACCTTAGGTGCCCCAGTGCTTGGCAAGTATGCCAAAAGTCTATATAAATCTATCTATCATACAAAACGTTGCGTATTCCATGAAGCACATTTGAAATTATATCCGGAACTCTAAAACGTAATTATCTGTATAAACATTTTCCATTCAGAATAAACAGTGTCTGTAATACACCGTCGAATTTTGTTTACGTTTTACTTTGCTCTTGCGTGTATGTCATACGCCCAGATCAGTCCGTAGCTGTAGAAGCAGAAACTCAAACAAACCAGAGTTTAGTACTTAACCCTACTTAGCCTTTGCTATAGTCGACCTTCCTCGTATCTCTTATTGACTAAGCGAAGGCAGTACACGACTTACAATATTTGGCTTTCAGGTTCCCTAATGACTCGACTCTACCTTTTCAGTCACGTTCTTTTTGCTTTTAAGTAAACGTTTGTTTTTGGCAGTTGCTGACGATCAAAACACTAGAGTGAGAGATAAAGACTAAATTTTATGTAGCGTCTATGCAGGTAGCAAACCATTATACACTTATAATGTATGTATAACTGCATCACGGAAATATGCAACGTGATGAATATATGAATAGACACAAAATCCACGAAGGAAATAGAAAAGATGGAGTCCT